>NW_026600420.1:200000-280000 GCF_029448725.1 Salvelinus fontinalis | reverse complement strand
AAAGTGTTGTTAAGTTGGCGCTGTGTACTTAGGTTGCGTTGCTCGTCCTTTTATTGCTCTCTTCTTCAGACACACACTCTCTCTATTTCTTTAGCTCTCTCTCTCTCTCTCTCTATTTCTTTAGCTCTCTCTCTCTTTCTCTCTGTCTCTCTCTCTTTCTCTCTTTCTCTCTTTCTCTCTCTATTTCTTTAGCTCTCTCTCTCTGTCTCTCTCTCTCTCTCTATTTCTTTAGCTCTCTCTCTTTCTCTCTCAGTCTCTCTCTCTCTCTGTGACCAGTTTTTTTAGCAGTGCCCTTCAACCCTTTTAGCTTTGCTCCTCTCTCCCCTGACTATCTGGTGTGTGTGTGTGTCCTCCGAGCTCTTAACATTGCTCTCCCTTGCTGAAGTACTATGATGCAGCAGGATACCACTTTAGGCTGGATACGACTGCAGGCTCTCAGTGCCATGCATCATCATTGTCAAGAGTCCTGAGTGAGTTTACAGTACATTGCCAATGCACAGGAACACACACACACACAGGACAGGAGATTGATGGAAAGCAAATTGCTGTCAAAGGCAAATAAAGTCATCTTGAACTTCAACGTTTGGAACGTGATGTATTTAGTGATGTTTACAGTGAGAAGTAGACATGGGTCTGGAGAAAGACAGGACGTTCACATGAGCACCACAATGCCTACTCCACCCATGCTATATACCAAGGTTCTCCAGTACACCATTTTGACCTACTACAGTAGCTATGTTGGTCTATTGTACTTCCAACAATGTGCTTAGGTTGCTTACGATTCAAACCTTCTCCAAAAGCTTAATTCAGACTCTTAGAGGAGGTGCTTCCACAATAATGTGATTTGTACCACATTCAAGTTAAATGATTGGATTCTTCACACATCACACTAATCCCATTCCATTCCCTTTTCAAGCTTTTTCAAAAATGATATGAAAACAAGCTTTGCTTTTATACTTACAAGACCATAATGCTTGATTGAGTGAGCTGTTTTGTCCTGCAGTAATGTGGTGCCTGCCTGTATTTCCTTAAACCTTTATTTTAGCAAGACATATCACTTTCATTGGTCAGTAGGTGTCCAACATAACAACAGGTGGTTGTGTGTTGGACACAGTCCCTCATATATAGAGGTCTATAGAGCCTGTTTCCTTTCCTGATCTATATAACCGTTAGCTTACCTGTGTAACATTGACAAGCTCAGAAACACTTGTTTTACAAACATGGTCCTGTTTTATCAATGAGCAGTTCATTACCTTTGTCAAATGAATATGTAGCTTAATGTCATGTGTGTATTTGTATTTAATTTACTATAAAGATGGTGACGCTGCAATTATACACATATACAATAGCCCTATATATAAAAATGCATTCGTCCTAATGATATACAGTTGAAGTCGGAGGATTACATACACCCTAGCCAAATACATTTAAACACCGTTTTTCACAATTCCTGACATTTAATCCTAGTAAAAAATTCCCTGTTTTAGGTCAGTTAGGATCACCATTTTATTTTAAAAATGTGAAATGTCAGAATAATAGTAGAGACAATGATTTATTTCAGCTTTTATTTCTTTCATCACATTCCCAGTGGGTCAGAATTTACATACACTCAATTAGTATTTGGTAGCATTGCCATTAAATCATTTACCTTGGGTCAAACATTTTGGGTAGCCTTCCACAAGCTTCCCACAATAAGTTGGGTGTATTTTGGCCCATTCCTCCTGACAGAGCTGGTGGAACTGAGTCAGGTTTGTTGGCCTACTTTCTCGCACATACTTTTTCAGTTCTGACCACACATTTTCTATGGGATTGAGGTCAGGGCTTTGTGATGACCACTCCAATATCTTGACTTTGTTGTCCTTAAGCCATTTTGCCACAACTTTGGAAGTATGCTTGGGGTCATTGTCCATTTGGAAGACACATTTGCGACCAAGCTTTAACTTCCTGACTGATGTCTTGAGCTGTTGCTTCAATATATCCACATCATTTTCCTCCCTCATGCTGCGTGGACTTGCTGCGGGGACTTGCTTCCATTCAGCCACAAGAGCATTAGTGAGGTTGGGCACTGATGTTGGGCGATTAAGGCTGGCTCACAGTCGGCATTCCAATTCATCCCAAAGGTGTTTTATTGGGTTGAGGGCTGGGCTCTGTGTAGGCCAGTCAAGTTCTTCCAAACCTATCTCGATAAACCATTTCTGTATGTACCTCGCTTTGTGCATGAGGGCATTGTCATGCTGAAACAGAAAAGTTCCTTCCCCAAACTGTTGCCGCAACGTTGGAAGCACAGAATGCTCAGAATGTCATTGTTTACTGTAGCAGTAAGATTTCCCTTCACTGGAACTAAGGGGCCCAAACCATGAACAACAGCCCCAGACCATTATTCCTCCTCCACCAAACTTTACAGTTGGCACTATGCATTAGGGCAGGTAGCGTTCTCCTGGCATCCGCCAAACCCAAATTCATCCGTCGGACTGCCAGATGGTGAATCGTGATCACTCCAGAGAACGCGTTTCCACCGCTCCAGAGTCCAATGGCGCGAGCTTTACACCACTCCAGCCAACGCTTCCCATTGCGAATGGTGCTCGGCCATGGAAACCCATTTCATGAAGCTCCCGACGAACACTTATTGTGCTGACGTTGCTTCCAGAGGCAGTTTGGAACTCGGTAGTGAGTGTTACAACCGAGGACAGACAATTTTTACACACTACGCGCTTCAGCACTTGGTGGTATCGTTCTGTGAGCTTGTGTGGCCTACCACTTCGCGGCTGAGCTGTTGTTGCTCCTAGACGTTTCCACTTTACAATAACAGCACTTACAGTTGACTGGGGCAGCTCTAGCAGGGCAGAAATTTGACGAACTGACTTGTTGGAAAGGTGGCATCCTATGACGGTGCCACGTTGAAAGTCACTGAGCTCTTCAGTATGGCTATTCTACTGCCAATGTTCGTCTTTGGAGATTGCATGGCTGTGTGCTCGATTTTATACACCTGTCAGCAACGGGTGTGGCTGAAATAGCTGAATCCACTAATTTGAAGGGATAGCCACATACTTTTGTATATATAGTGTATAGTGGCAAGAAAAAGTATGTGAACCCTTTGGAATTACCTGGATTTCTGCATAAATTGGTCATTGGTCATCAAAATCTAGTCACAACAATAGACAAACATAGTGTGCTTAAACTAATAACACACAAATTATTGTATTTTCTTGTCTATATTGAATACATCATTTAAACATTCACAGTGTATGTTGGAAAAAGTATGTGAACCCCTAGTCTAATGACTTCTTCAAATGCTAACTGGAGTCAGGAGCTAACCTGGAGTCCTATCAATGAGACGAGATTGGAGATGTTGGTTAGCACTGCCTTGCCCTATAAAAACACTCACAAAATTTGAGTTTGCTATTTACAAGAAGCATTGCCTGATGTGAACCATGCCTCGAACGAAAAAGATCTCAGAAGACCTAAGATTAAGAATAATTGACTTGCATAAAGCAGGAAAGGGTTACAAAAGTATCTCTAAAAGCCTTGATGTTCATCAGTCCACGGTAAGACAAATTGTCTATAAATGGAGAAAGTTCAGTACTGTTGCTACTCTTCCTAGAAGTGGCCATCCTGCAAAGATGACTGCAAGAGCACAGCGAAGAATGCTCAATGTGGGTAATTAAGAAGAATCATAGAGTGTCAGCTAAAGACTTACAGAAATCTCTGGAACATGCTAACATCTCTGTTGATGAGTCTACGATACGTAAAACACTAAACAAGAAGGGTGTTCATGGGAGGACACCACAGATGAAGCCACTGCTGTCCAAAAAAAACATTGCTGCACGTCTGAAGTTTGCAAAAGTGAACCTGGATGTTCCACAGCGCTACTGGCAAAATATTCTGTGGACAGATTAAACTACAGTTGAGTTATTTGGAAGGAACACACAACACTATGTGTGAAGAAAAAAAGGCACAGCACACCAACATCAAAACCTCATACCCACTGTAAAGTATGGTGGAGGGAGCATCATGGTTTGGGACTGCTTTGCTGCCTTAGGCATTGGACAGCTTGCTATTATCGCCGGAAAAATTTATTCCCAAGTTTATCAAGACATTTTGCCGGAGAATGTTAGGCTATCTGTCCGGCAATTGAAGCTCAACAGAAGTTGGGTGATGCAACAGGAAACGACCCAAAACACAGAAGTAAATCAACAACAGAATGGCTTCAACAGAAGAAAATAGGCCTTCTGGATTGGCCCAGTCAGAGTCCTGACCTCAACCCGATTGAGATGCTGTGGCATGACCTCAAGAAAGCGGTTCACACCAGACATCCCAAGAATATTGCTGAACTGAAACAGTTTTATAAAGAGGAACGGTCCAAAATTCAACAGAAGAAATGTTAAAGCACAGGGAAGCACAGCCGCGAGATGCCCACTGACACGAACCTACCAGACGAGCTAAATCACTTCTATGCTCGCTTCGAGGCAAGCTACACTGAGGTATGCATGAGAGCATCAGCTGTTCCAGACGACTGTGTGATCACGCTCTCCGTATTCGACGTGAGTAAGACCTTTAAACAGGTCAACATACACAAGCCTGCGGGGCCAGACGTGTGCTCCGGGCATGTGCTGACCAACTGGCAGGTGTCTTCACTGACATTTTCAACATGTTCCTGATTGAGTCTGTAATACCAACATGTTTCAAGCAGACCACCATAGTCCCTGTGCCCAAGAACACAAAGGCAACCTGCCTAAATGACTATAGACCCGTAGCACTCACGTCCATAGCCATGAAGTGCTTTGAAAGGCTGGTAACGGCTCACATCAACACCATTATCCCAGCAACCCTATACCCACTCCAATTTGCATACCGCTCAAACAGATCCACAGATGATGCAATCTCTATTGCACTCCACACTGCCCTTTCCCACCTGGACAAAAGGAACACTTATGTGAGAATGCTATTCATTGACTACAGCTCAGCGTTCAACATCATAGTACCCTCAAAGTTCATCACTAAGCTAAGGACCCTGAGACTAAGCACCTCCCTCTGCACCTGGATCCTGGACTTCCTGACGGGCTGCCCCCAGGTGGTGAGGGTAGGTAGCAACACATCTGCCACGCTGATCCTCAACACTGGAGCCCTCCCAGGGGTGCGTGCTCAGTCCCCTCCTGTACTCCCTGTTCACCCACGACTGCATGGCCAGGCACGACTCCAACATCATCATTAAGTTTACAGACGACACAACAGTGGTAGGCCTGATCACCGACAACGACGAGACAGCCTATAGGGAGGAGGTCAGAGACCTGGCCGGGTGGTGCCAGAATAACAGCCTATCCCTTAACGTAACCAAGACTAAGGAGATGATTGTGGACTACAGGAAAAGGAGGACCGAGCACATCCCCATTCTCATCAACGGGGCTGTAGTGGAGCAGGTTGAGAGATTCAGTTCCTCGGTGTCCACATTACCAACAAACTAGAATGGTCCAAACACACCAGACAGTCGTGAAGAGGGCACGACAAAGTCTATTCCCCCTCAGGAAATTAAAACGTTTTGGCATGGGTCCTGAGATCCTCAAAAGGTTATACAGCTGCAACATCGAGAGCATCCTGACTGGTTGCATCACTGCCTGGTATGGCAATTGCTCGGACTCCGACCGCAAGGCACTACAGAGGGCAGTGCGTTTGGCCCAGTATATCACTGGGGCTAAGCTGCCTGCCATCCAGGACCTCTACACCAGGCGGTATCAGAGGAAGGCCCTAAAAATTGTCAAAGACCCAAGTCAAAGACTGTTCTCTACTATCGCATGGCAAGTGGTACCGGAGTGCCAGGTCTAGGACAAAAAGGCTTCTCAACTGTTTTTACCCCCAAGCCATAAGACTCCTAATCAAATGGCTACTCTGACTATTTGCATTGTGAGCCCCCCAACCCCTCTTTTACGCTGCTGCTACTCTCTGTTTATCATATATGCATAGTCACTTTAACTATACATTCATGTACATATGTACATACTACCTCAATTGGCCCGACCAACCAGTGCTCCCGCACAATGGCTAACCGAGCTATCTGCATTGTGTCCCACCACCCATCAACCGCTCTTTACTCTACAGCTACTCTCTGTTCATCATACAGTATATGTATAGTCACTTTAACCATATCTACAGTCATGGCCAAAAGTTTTGAGAATGACACAAATATAAATTTTCACAAAGTCTGCTGCCTCAGTGTCTTTAGACATTTTTGTTAGATGTTACTATGGAATACTGAAGTGTAATTACAAGCATTTCATAAGTGTCAAAGGCTTTTATTGACAATTACATGAAATTGATGCAAAGAGTCAATATTTGCAGTGTTGACCATTCTTTTTCAAGACCTCTGTAATCAGCCCTGCCATGCTATCAATTAACTTCTGGACCACATCCTGACTGATGGCAGCCCATTCTTGCATCATCAATGCTTGGAGTTTGTCAGAATTTGTGGGTTTTTGTTTGCCCACCCGCCTCTTGAGGACTGACCACAAGTTCTCAATGGGATTAAGGTCTGGGGATTGTCCTGGCCATGCACAGAAAATATCGATGTTTTGGTCCCCAAGCCACTTAGTTATCACTTTTGCCTTATGGCAAGGTGCTCCATCATGCTGGAAAAGTTATTGTTCGTCACCAAACTGTTTCTGGATGGTTGGGAGACGTTGCTCTCGGAGGATGTGTTGGTACCATTCTATATTCATGGCTGTGTTCTTCGGCAAAATTTTGAGTGAGCCCACTCCCTTGGCTGAGAAGCAACCCCACACGTGAATGGTCTGAGGATGCTTTGCTGTTGGCATGACACAGGACTGATGGTAGCACTCACCTTATCTTCTCCGGACAAGCTTTTTTCCAGATGCCCCAAACAATCGGAAAGGGGATTCATCAGAGAAAATTACTTTACCCCAGTCCTCAGCAGTCCAATCCCTGTACCTTTTGCAGAATATACGTCTGTCCTTGATGTTTTTCCTGGAGAGAAGTGGCTTCTTTGCTGCCCTTCTTGACACCAGGCCAGCTTCCAAAAGTCTTCGCCTCACTGTGCATGCAGATGCACTCACACCTGCCTGCTTCCATTCCTGAGCAAGCTCTGTACTGGTGGTACCCCGATCCCGCAGCTCAATCAACTTTAGAAGACGGTCCTGATGCTTGCTGGACTTTCTTGGGTGCCCTGAAGCCTTCTTCACAACAATTGAAGCGCTCTCCTTGAAATTCTTGATGATCCGATAAATTGTTGATTTAGGTGCAATCTTACTGGCAGCAGTATCCTTGCCTGTGAAGCCCTTTTTGTGCAAAGCAATGATGTCGGCATGTGTTTCCTTGCAGGTAACCATGGTTGACAGAGGAAGAACAATGATTCCAAGCACCACCCTCATTTTGAAGCTTCCAGTCTGTTATTCAAACTCAATCAGCATGACAGAGTGATCTTCAGCCTTGTCCTCGTCAACACTCACACCTGTGTTAACGAGAGAATCACTGACATGATGTCAGTGGAAATGTTTTTTGGGGATTCAGTTAATTTGCATGGCTAAGAGGGACTTTGCAATTAATTGCAATTCATCTGATCACTCTTCATACCATTCTGGAGTATATGCAAATTGCCATCATACAAACTGAGGCAGCAGACTTTGTAAAAATGTATATTTGTGTCATTCTCAAAACATTTGGCCACGACTGTACATGTACATACTACCTCAATCAGCCTGACTAACCGGTGTCTGTATATTGCCTAGCTACTGTATATAGCCTCGCTACTGTTTTACACTGTCTTTTTATTGTTGTTTTTATTTCTTTACTTACCTATTGTTCACCTAATACCTTTTTTGCACTATTGGTTAGAGCCATCTAATTCCCTCCTTCCTCTCCACCCCTGTCTCTTTCTTCATCTCTTACCCTCTCTATGCTCTTTGTTCACCTCTCCTCCCTCTCTCTCTCTCTCTCTCCCTGTAGTGTTGTTTAGCATTCCCTCTCAGGCCTGTCCACGTTGAGGACAAACTGTCAGACTCTACCTCATCATTATTCTGCAGGGTTTCAGTATCATGCTACGTTTCCCTCTCAGTCCTGTGTGTGTTATAACTTCAGAGCTGGCTTTGTTGAGAGACTTACACAACAGTTTGGTCGGGAAAGTGCTGACTACTTACTGGAGCCGACATGGGCTGTGTGTGTGTGTGTGTGTGTGTGTGTGTGTGTGTGTGTGTGTGTGTGTGTGTGTGTGTGTGTGTGTGTGTGTCTGAAGAATAGGGTTTAATGAAGCACTCTTAACTCAGCACATTTACTGCTGCATGGGAGACCAGGGGCAAGGCTGTCACAGTTTGCATGAATAACCCGGCAAAAGATTGCATTAGTTCCACAGTGAAATATAATAGCAGAGAAAAGAAAACGCCAATGAAATCCCCATCTTACCTCCTAATCCGCGTTTTATTGCCGGTCTGAGACGAGGGGTGTGTGCTGGCGAGGGGTTGTGATCTCCAGACTTGCGTGCGCACATGCAAGAACACACGCATGCACGCACGCACGCACACACACACACACACACACACACACACACACACACACACACACACACACACACACACACACACACACACACACACACACACACACACACACACACACACACACACACACACACACACACACACACACACACACACACACACACACACACACACACACGCTCTCTCTCTGATCCTCAGGGCCCAGTCAGACATCTCGACAGAGGCCCAGTTCATATTTCACGGCACAGGATCAATGAGTGAGTTATTTAACTTTTAACTTAATTATGGAAACTGGAAATATCTTGTTTCAGCAGACGGAGATAGAGAGAGCGAGCGAGAAGGCGAGAGAGAGAGAGAAAATGAGAGAGAGGGAGAAAAAGTGAAAGTGAGATGGAGCGAGGGAGAGGAGGAGGGTGTGTTAGAGCAGATCAAAGGCAGACCACAGGCTGTCTCTGTGAGCTGATTAGTAAAGCACGCAGATTGTGACACAGAATGTGTGTGTGCATATGCATAAGCATGTCTTGGTAATCTGTCTTTATGAGCACTCCTTATCCTTTCTAGCGTATGTCACCGAGCGCCCGCTGCCCAGAGGTGGTCCAGATGGTATGACGGTGCCAATGTATCGTCTAACGACAGGACTTAATCATAATCACTTTGGGAATATCTTTGCCTAGCCTTAGCTTCACTTTCACTCAAATCGGTCCATATTATAATTACAGTCATAGAGCAGTCAACTGACTAGTCATTTCTGGAGTAGGTTTAGTCAGGTGTCTTGGACTAGTCATGAGGAGGTTAGTCAGGTGTCTTGGACTAGTCATTATGAGGTTAGTCAGGTGTCTTGGACTAGTCATTAAGAGTTTAGTCAGGTGTCTTGGACTAGTCATTAGGAAGTTAGTCAGGTGTCTTGGACTAGTCATGAGGAGGTTAAGTCAGGTGTCTTGGACTAGTCATTAGGAGGTTAAGTCATGTGTCTTGGACTAGTCATTAGGAGGTTAGTCAGGTGTCTTGGACTAGTCATGAGGAGGTTAGTCAGGTGTCTTGGACTAGTCATGCGGAGGTTAGTCAGGTGTCTTGGACTAGTTACTAGGAGGTTAGTCAGGTGTCTTGGACTAGTCATGAGGAGGTTAGTCAGGTGTCTTGGACTAGTCACTAGGAGGTTAGTCAGGTGTCTTGGACTAGTAACTAGGAGGTTAGTCAGGTGTCTTGGACTAGTCACTAGGAGGTTAGTCAGGTGTCTTGCACTAGTCATGAGGAGGTTAAGTCAGGTGTCTTGGACTAGTCACTAGGAGGTTAGTCAGGTGTCTTGGACTAGTCACTAGGAGGTTAGTCAGGTGTCTTGGACTAGTCATGAGGAGGTTAGTCAGGTGTCCTGGACCAGTTACTAGGAGGTTAGTCAGGTGTCTTGGACAAGTCACTAGGAGGTTAGTCAGGTGTCTTGGACTAGTCACTAGGAGGTTAGTCAGGTGTCTTGGACTAGTCACTAGGATGTTTAGTCAGGTGTCTTGGACTAGTCATTAGGAGGTTAGTCAGGTGTCTTGGACTAGTTACTAGGAGGTTAGTCAGGTGTCTTGGACTAGTCACTAGGAGGTTAGTCAGGTGTCTTGGACTAGTCATGAGGAGGTTAGTCAGGTGTCTTGGACTAGTCATGAGGAGGTTAGTCAGGTGTCTTGGACTAGTCACTAAGAGGTTAGTCAGGTGTCTTGGACTAGTTACTAGGAGGTTAGTCAGGTGTCTTGGACTAGTCATTATGAGGTTAGTCAGGTGTCTTGGCCTAGTCACTAGGAGGTTAGTCAGGTGTCTTGGACTAGTCATGAGGAGGTTAGTCAGGTGTCTTGGACTAGTCATGAGGAGGTTAAGTCAGGTGTCTTGGACTAGTCACTAGGAGGTTAGTCAGGTGTCTTGGACTAGTCACTAGGAGGTTAGTCAGGTGTCTTGGACTAGTCATGCGGAGGTTCGTCAGGTGTCTTGGACTAGTCACTAGGAGGTTAGTCAGGTGTCTTGGACTAGTCATGAGGAGGTTAGTCAGGTGTCTTGGACTAGTCACTAGGAGGTTAGTCAGGTGTATTGGACTAGTCACTAGGAGGTTAGTCAGGTGTCTGGGACTAGTCATGAGGAGGTTAGTCAGGTGTCTTGGACTAGTCACTAGGAGGTTAGTCAGGTGTCTTGGACTAGTCACGAGGAGGTTAAGTCAGGTGTCTTGGACTAGTCACTAGGAGGTTAGTCAGGTGTCTTGGACTAGTCATGAGGAGGTTAAGTCAGGTGTCTTGGACTAGTCATTATGAGGTTAGTCAGGTGTCTCGGACTAGTCATTAGGAGGTTAGTCAGGTGTCTTGGACTAGTCACTAGGAGGTTAGTCAGGTGTCTTGGACTAGTCACTAGGAGGTTAGTCAGGTGTCTTGGACTAGTCACTAGGAGGTTAGTCAGGTGTCTTGAACTAGCCACTAGGAGGTTAGTCAGGTGTCTTGGACTAGTCACTAGGAGGTTAGTCAGGTGTCTTGGACTAGTCATGAGGAGTTTAGTCAGGTGTCTTGGACTAGTCACTAGGAGGTTAGTCAGGTGTCTTGGACTAGTCACTAGGAGGTTAGTCAGGTGTCTTGGACTAGTCATTAGGAAGTTAGTCAGGTGTCTTGGACTAGTCATGAGGAGGTTAAGTCAGGTGTCTTGGACTAGTCATTAGGAGGTTAAGTCATGTGTCTTGGACTAGTCATTAGGAGGTTAGTCAGGTGTCTTGGACTAGTCATGAGGAGGTTAGTCAGGTGTCTTGGACTAGTCATGCGGAGGTTAGTCAGGTGTCTTGGACTAGTTACTAGGAGGTTAGTCAGGTGTCTTGGACTAGTCATGAGGAGGTTAGTCAGGTGTCTTGGACTAGTCACTAGGAGGTTAGTCAGGTGTCTTGGACTAGTAACTAGGAGGTTAGTCAGGTGTCTTGGACTAGTCACTAGGAGGTTAGTCAGGTGTCTTGCACTAGTCATGAGGAGGTTACGTCAGGTGTCTTGGACTAGTCACTAGGAGGTTAGTCAGGTGTCTTGGACTAGTCACTAGGAGGTTAGTCAGGTGTCTTGGACTAGTCATGAGGAGGTTAGTCAGGTGTCCTGGACCAGTTACTAGGAGGTTAGTCAGGTGTCTTGGACAAGTCACTAGGAGGTTAGTCAGGTGTCTTTGACTAGTCACTAGGAGGTTAGTCAGGTGTCTTGGACTAGTCACTAGGAGGTTTAGTCAGGTGTCTTGGACTAGTCATTAGGAGGTTAGTCAGGTGTCTTGGACTAGTTACTAGGAGGTTAGTCAGGTGTCTTGGACTAGTCACTAGGAGGTTAGTCAGGTGTCTTGGACTAGTCATGAGGAGGTTAGTCAGGTGTCTTGGACTAGTCATGAGGAGGTTAGTCAGGTGTCTTGGACTAGTCACTAAGAGGTTAGTCAGGTGTCTTGGACTAGTTACTAGGAGGTTAGTCAGGTGTCTTGGACTAGTCATTATGAGGTTAGTCAGGTGTCTTGGCCTAGTCACTAGGAGGTTAGTCAGGTGTCTTGGACTAGTCATGAGGAGGTTAGTCAGGTGTCTTGGACTAGTCATGAGGAGGTTAAGTCAGGTGTCTTGGACTAGTCACTAGGAGGTTAGTCAGGTGTCTTGGACTAGTCACTAGGAGGTTAGTCAGGTGTCTTGGACTAGTCATGAGGAGGTTAGTCAGGTGTCTTGGACTAGTCACTAGGAGGTTAGTCAGGTGTATTGGACTAGTCACTAGGAGGTTAGTCAGGTGTCTGGGACTAGTCATGAGGAGGTTAGTCAGGTGTCTTGGACTAGTCACTAGGAGGTTAGTCAGGTGTCTTGGACTAGTCACGAGGAGGTTAAGTCAGGTGTCTTGGACTAGTCACTAGGAGGTTAGTCAGGTGTCTTGGACTAGTCATGAGGAGGTTAAGTCAGGTGTCTTGGACTAGTCATTATGAGGTTAGTCAGGTGTCTCGGACTAGTCATTAGGAGGTTAGTCAGGTGTCTTGGACTAGTCACTAGGAGGTTAGTCAGGTGTCTTGGACTAGTCACTAGGAGGTTAGTCAGGTGTCTTGGACTAGTCACTAGGAGGTTAGTCAGGTGTCTTGAACTAGCCACTAGGAGGTTAGTCAGGTGTCTTGGACTAGTCACTAGGAGGTTAGTCAGGTGTCTTGGACTAGTCATGAGGAGTTTAGTCAGGTGTCTTGGACTAGTCACTAGGAGGTTAGTCAGGTGTCTTGGACTAGTCACTAGGAGGTTAGTCAGGTGTCTTGGACTAGTCATGAGGAGGTTAAGGCAGGTGTCTTGGACTAGTCATGAGGAGGTTAGTCAGGTGTCTTGGACTAGTCACTAGGAGGTTAGTCAGGTGTCTTGAACTAGTCACTAGGAGGTTAGTCAGGTGTCTTGGACTAGTCACTAGGATGTTAGTCAGGTGTCTTGGACTAGTCACTAGGAGGTTAGTCAGGTGTCTTGGACTAGTCACTAGGAGGTTAGTCAGGTGTATTGGACTAGTCACTAGGAGGTTAGTCAGGTGTCTTGGACTAGTCACTAGGATGTTAGTCAGGTGTCTTGGACTAGTCACTAGGAGGTTAGTCAGGTGTCTTGGACTAGTCATGAGGAGGTTAAGTCGGGTGTCTTGGACTAGTCATGAGGAGGTTAAGTCAGGTGTCTTGGACTAGTCATTATGAGGTTAGTCAGATGTCTTGGACTAGTCATTAGGAGGTTAGTCAGGTGTCTTGGACTAGTCACTAGGAGGTTAGTCAGGTGTCTTGAACTTGTCACTAGGAGGTTAGTCAGGTTTCTTGGACTAGTCATGAGGAGGTTAAGGCAGGTGTCTTGGACTAGTCATTATGAGGTTAGTCAGGTGTCTTGTACTAGTCACTAGGAGGTTAGTCAGGTGTCTTGGACTAGTCACTAGGAGGTTAGTCAGGTGTCTTGGACTAGTCACTAGGAGGTTAGTCAGTTGTCTTGGACTAGTCACTAGGAGGTTAGTCAGGTGTCTTGGACTAGTCACTAGGAGGTTAGTCAGGTGTCTTGGACTAGTCATTAGTCAGCTGGCCAAGGTCACACCAGAGGTTAGGCCATCAGCTATTTGAACCAGATGCCTTCTTGTTACTAAACTGCCCATCTAAAGGGAGAGTTCACTCAAAATACAAATATATATATGATTTCCACTGGCCTCTGTGGCTTTCATAGAATTTTGCTCCAGTGAAGCCAGTGATAGTCAGAGGCAGCTACAATGTTTATTTTGGAGTAAACTATCCTTTTGATGCTTAATCCACACATTCAAGTACTTGATACTCAAATGGGCTCCCTAGAGAGAGAGTAAGTGTCAGGGCCCAGTTAGTTTGCGTGGTAATCACTGTGATTACAGTGAAGATGTCAACCCTTCATAAGTGTCAGGGCCCAGGTAAACACTGTGATTACAGTGAAGATGTCAACCCTTCATAAGTGTCAGGGCCCAGTTAAACACTGTGATTACAATGAAGATGTCAACCCTTCATAAGTGTCAGGGCCCAGTTAAACACTGTGATTACAGTGAAGATGTCAACCCTTCATAAGTGTCAGGGCCCAGTTAAACACTGTGATTACAGTGAAGATGTCAACCCTTCATAAGTGTCAGGGCCCAGTTAAACACTGTGATTACAGTGAAGATGTCAACCCTTCATAAGTGTCAGGGCCCAGTTAAACACTGTGATTACAGTGAAGATGTCAACCCTTCATAAGTAATTGGACACATCATGAAGGGCAGTGATTCATAGAGTCAAACTGGGGGCATGATCTTAATTTGGGAGCGTGAGAAAAAAAGAGAGGTTTTCTCTTTTTACTAATTTGTAGAAAGGGAAATAGAGAGAGGGAAGTAGAGAGAGAGACAGGGAAGTAGAGAGAGAGAGACAGGGATGTAGAGAGAGAGAGACAGGGATGTAGAAAGAGAGAGACAGGGATGTAGATAGAGAGAGACAGGGAAGTAGAGAGAGAGAGACAGGGATGTAGAGAGAGAGAGACAGGGAAGTAGAGAGAGAGAGAGACAGGGAAGTAGAGAGAGAGAGACAGGGATGTAGAGAGAGAGAGACAGGGATGTAGATAGAGAGAGACAGGGAAGTAGAGAGAGAGAGACAGGGAAGTAGAGAGAGAGAGACAGGGATGTAGAGAGAGAGAGACAGGGAAGTAGAGAGAGAGAGACAGGGATATAGAGAGAGAGAGAGACGGGGATGTAGCGAGAGAGAGACAGGGATGTAGAGAGAGAGAGACAGGGATGTAGAGAGAGAGAGACGGGGATGTAGAGAGAGAGAGACAGGGATGTAGAGAGAGAGAGACAGGGATGTAGAGAGAGAGAGACAGGGATGTAGAGAGAGAGAGACAGGGATGTAGAGAGAGAGAGACAGGGAAGTAGAGAGAGAGAGACAGGGATGTAGAGAGAGAGAGACAGGGTAGTAGAGAGAGAGAGACAGGGATGTAGAGAGAGAGAGACGGGGATGTAGAGAGAGAGAGACAGGGATGTAGAGAGAGAGAGACAGGGAAGTAGAGAGAGAGACAGGGATGTAGAGAGAGAGAGACGGGGATGTAGAGAGAGAGAGACAGGGATGTAGAGAGAGAGACAGGGAAGTAGAGAGAGAGACAGGGATGTAGAGAGAGAGAGATGGGGATGTAGAGAGAGAGAGACAGGGATGTAGAGAGAGAGAGAGACAGGGATGTAGAGAGAGAGAGACAGGGATGTAGAGAGAGAGAGACAGGGATGTAGAGAGAGAGAGACAGGGATGTAGAGAGAGAGAGAGACAGGGATGTAGAGAGAGAGAGACAGGGAAGTAGAGTGAGAGAGACAGGGATGTAGAGAGAGAGAGACAGGGAAGTAGAGAGAGAGAGACAGTGATGTAGAGAGAGAGAGACAGGGATGTAGAGAGAGAGAGACAGGGAAGTAGAGAGAGAGACAGGGAAGTAGAGAGAGAGAGACAGGGAAGTAGAGAGAGAGAGACAGGGAAGTAGAGAGAGAGAGACAGGGAAGTAGAGAGAGAGAGACAGGGATGTAGAAAGAGAGAGACAGGGAAGTAGAGAGAGAGACAGGGATGTAGAGAGAGAGAGAGACAGGGATGTAGAGAGAGAGACAGGGAAGTAGAGAGAGAGAGACAGGGATGGGGAGAAGAGACAGGAAGGGAGATGGGAGAATGATGGGGATGGATGGAGTAAGAGAGAGGGATGAGGAAAGAGAGAAAAGAGGGGAGACAACATTAAGAGAGAGAGGATGGAGAGGAGGAATCAGAGAGAGGGGATAGGAGAGCTACAGAGAGAGGGGAAAGATGTTGTGTAACGTTTGTGCTAGCCAGAGGAGAAGTCCGGGGGCCTGTGTTCTGCGTGTTAATTGATTCTCTCAGTGCTGTCTCCAGCTCCACTCTAAACCCCCTCTACTCCACTCTACCCCTGCCTCAGGGATTTTTGTGGTGCCAGCAGTTCTACTTAAAAAGATTTTCAGAAACACCCAGATATCTGCAGGAATACACACGCACAAACGCACACGCACAAACACACACACACAAACAACACCTCAGACAGAATAGAAAATCAGCATATTTTCTCACATCTCTTCAAGGGGTGTCCTTGTCACTGCCTGGGCCCAGTGTGTAGCCAAACAACACTTGAACAGCAGGAGCATCGCTCCCTTGGCGTGAGGATATAGTGGCCGTAAGGCAGCGCTGTGCCCTCTGCTCTCTTTTCAAGTCCTGACTGACTGAGTGATCTTGTTGCTGCTGGAGGTCTTGCTGGGTTCAGTAGTGTCTGCAGAGATGGGTCATACACAGTTGATGGGTGATTCTTAGATGTGTTGTTTTCTATTGGGAATCTCCCACAGAATATAAAGCTTTTCCAAAATGGGAAACACTGTTCTTGTGTACTCCCTATTCTCCTCAAAGAGATTCGTAAAAATACCAAAATGGCGGATAAGGTCGCAGTGATAGGGTCGCAGTGCATTATACCCCATTAATTGATCCAGGGCCAGTTTGAGTTTTACACTTAATGTTATACAGATGGATGGATTGGCATAAAAAGAACTGATCCCACATCCGTTTTGTCAGAGCATCGGTGGAGTTTCTCCTTGGTTGCTGGAAGAAACAATATGGCTTTACTGTCTTTAGAGGGAGGTTGACAGTGGTAAACGGGGTAAGTTTGTTACTGTGCTCCCTTCTGGGAGGAAGTGACATAATTACAGCTGGGAGGGATGGCAAGGGAGGGTAAGAGAGGGAGAGAAGGGGAGCGAGAGAGGGAGGAAAAGAGAGGGAGAGAGGAGGGGAGCGATAAAGAGACAGGGTAGTAAAGAGAGGGTAAAGAGAGAGGGGTAGAGAGAGAGAGTAAAGAGACAGGGTAGTAAAGAGAGGATAAAGAGAGAGGGTAGAGAGAGAGAGTAAAGAGACAGGGTAGTAAAGAGAGGATAAAGAGAGAGGGTAGAGAGAGAGTAAAGAGACAGGGTAGTAAAGAGAGGGTAAACAGAGAGAGGGTAGAGAGAGAGAGTAAAGAGACAGGGTAGTAAAGAGAGGATAAAGAGAGGGGTAGAGAGAGAGAGTAAAGAGAGAGGGTAGTAAAGAGAGGATAAAGAGAGAGGGTAGAGAGAGAGTAAAGAGACAGGGTAGTAAAGAGAGGATAAAGAGAGAGGGTAGAGAGAGAGTAAAGAGACAGGGTAGTAAAGAGAGGATAAAGAGGGAGGGTAGAGAGAGAGTAAAGAGACAGGGTAGTAGAGATAGGGTAAACAGAGACAGTAGTAGGGACGGTAGTAGAGAAAGGGTAAAGAGACAGGGTAATAGAGAGAGGGCAAAGAGAGAGAGTAGTAGAGACGGTAGTAGAGAGAGGGTAGTAGAGAAAGGATGGAAGAGAGAGGGTAGTAGAAAAATGGTAGTAGAGAAAGGGTAGTAGAGAGGGTAGTATAGAGAGGGTAGTAGAGAAAGGGTAAAGAGAAAGCGTAGAGAGCAAAGAGAGGGTAGAAGAGAGAGCGTAAAGAGAGAGGGTAGTAGAGAGACGGTAGTAGAGAGAGGGTAAAGGGAGAAGGTAAAGGGAGAGGGTAGTAGAGAGGGTAGTATAGAGAGGGTAGTAGAGAAAGGGTAAAGAGAGAGCGTTGAGAGAGAGAGCAAAGAGAGGGTAAAGGAAGAGGGTAAAGGGAGAGGGTCGTAGAGAGAGGGTAAAGGAAGAGGGTAGTAGAGAAAGGGTAAAGGGAGAGGGTAGGAGAGAGAGGGTAAAGAGAGAGGGTAAAGGGAGAGGGTAAAGAGAGAAGGTAATAGAGATAACGTAGTAGAGAGAGGGTAGCAGAGAGAGGGTAGTAGAGAGAGGGTAGTAGAGAGGGGGTAGTAGAGAGAGAGTAGTAGAGAGAGGGTAGTAAAGAGAGGGTTTTAGAGAGAGGGTAGTAGAGAGAGGGTTTTAGAGAGAGGGTTTTAGAGAGGAGGGAGTAGAGAGAGGGTAGTAGAGAGAGGGTAGTAGAGAGAGGGTTTTAGAGAGAGGGTTTTAGAGAGAGGGTAGTAGAGAGAGGGTTTTGGAGAGGGGGTTTTAGAGAGAAGGTAAATAGAGAGAGGGTAGTAGAGAGAGGTTAGTAGAGAGAGGGTAGTAGAGAGAAGGTAATAGAGAGAAGGTAGTAGAGAGAGGGTAGCAGAGAGAGGGTAGTAAAGAGAGGGTAGTAGAGAGGGGGTAGTAGAGAGAGAGTAGTAGAGAGAGGGTAGTAGAGAGAGGGTTTTAGAGAGAGGGTAGTAGAGAGAGGGTTTTAGAGAGAGGGTTTTAGAGAGGAGGGAGTAGAGAGAGGGTAGTAGAGAGAGGGTAGTAGAGAGAGGGTTTTAGAGAGAGGGTAGTAGAGAGAGGGTTTTAGAGAGGGGGTTTTAGAGAGAGGGTAAATAGAGAGAGGGTAGTAGAGAGAGGTTAGTAGAGAGAGGGTAGTAGAGAGGGTAGTAGAGAGAGGGTAGTAGAGAGGGGGATTTAGAGAGAGGGTAGTAGAGAGAGGGTAGTAGAGAGAGGGTTTTAGAGAGAGGGTAGTAGAGAGAGGGTAGTAGAGAGAGGGTTTTAGAGAGAGGGTTTTAGAGAGAGGGTAGTAGAGAGAGGTTAGTAGAGAGAGGGTAGTAGAGAGGGTAGTAGAGAGAGGGTAGTAGAGAGAGGGTAGTAGAGAGAGGGTAGTAGAGAGGGTAGTAGAGAGGGTAAAGAGCGAGGGTAAAGAGAGAGGGCAGTAGAGAGAGGGTAGTAGAGAGAGCATAGTAGAGAGAGGGTAGTAGAGAGGGTAGTAGAGAGAAGGTAGTAGAGAGAGGGTAGGAGAGAGGGTAAATAGAGAGGGTAAATAGAGAGGGTAGTAGAGAGAGGGTAGTAGAGAGGGTAAATAGAGAGGATAGCAGAGAGAGGGTAGTAGAGAGGGTAAATAGAGAGGGTAGTAGAGAGAGGGTAAATAGAGAGAGGGTAGTAGAGAGAGGGTAGGACAGGGTAAATAGAGAAGGTAAATAGAGAGGGTAGTAGAGAGAGGGTAGTAGAGAGGGTAAATAGAGAGGGTAGCAGAGAGAAGGTAGTATAGAGGGTAAATAGAGAGGGTAGTAGAGAGAGGGTAGTAGAGAGAGGGTAGTAGAGAGATGGTAGTAGAGAGAGGGTAGTAGAGAGAGGGTAGCAGAGAGAGGGTTTTAGATAGAGGGTAGTAGGAAAGGTAAATAGAGAGGGTAGTAGAGAGAGGGTAGTGAAAAGAGGGTAGAGAAGAGGGTAGAGAAGAGAGGATGAGAGATGGGTAAATTGAGAGAAAAAACTGAGAGAAAGAGGAAGCAAAAGAAGGGGAGTTTTGGAGTTGTCTTCTGGTGCAGAGAGAGCCGGATGTTGCCTACTGGGGGGGGGGGGGGGGGGGGGGCTGAGTCGAAAGGGCTGCAGGCTATCACAGTATGTGGGCCTGACTGATGGAGGTCCCACTGTCCTGTGCTAGACTGTCACACACACACAACAATTTAGGACCCTCCCTCAAAAGTTACCATCCCTCGTATCTAAAGTCTGAGCTGCGTTTAACATCTCTGCCAACTAAACTGTGAAGTCTGTGTTGTCAAGATTGTGGAGGCCTATAGGGTACAGTGTTGTTCTGTGTTTGTAAGGCTGCAGTGGTCTTTGGGTGCCGAGAGTATTGGAGATGTGTGGATGCCCCGTTGTGTTGCGGCTCCACTCTGCCCCGCGGATGTTTAACCAACCCTGGAGCTCCTTACTCCCAGAGGACGCGAGCGGCGCCCAATCAGAAGGCGGTGCGAATACCAACTTGTAAACAGACAGCAGCTGCCAAAGTCAGGCTTCCTAATAATTAGAGAGAGAGACACAGAGAGACACAGAGATACACAGAGAGACAAAGAGAGACACAGAGATACACAGAGAGACACAGAGAGACACAGAGATGCACAGAGAGACACAGAGATACACAGAGATACACAGGGATACACAGAGATACACAGAGAGACAAAGAGAGACACAGAGATACACAGAGAGACACAGAGAGACACAGAGATGCACAGAGAGACACAGAGATACACAGAGATACACAGAGATACACAGAGAGAGACATTGAGAGACATTGAGAGACATTGAGAGAGACAGAGAGACACAGAGAGACAGAGATACACAGAGAGACAGAGATACACAGAGATAGACAGAGTCACAGAGATACACAGAGAGACATTGAGAGACACAGAGAGACACAGAGAGACACAGAGAGACACAGAGAGAGACAGAGAGTGACAGAGAGAGAGAAACCCACAGAGAGAGAGAGAGTCAGAGAGTGACAGAGACAGAGATATGTGTGTGCGTCTGTGGAAGTGTTGTTGGGATGTTTTCCACACTCCCGTTCACGGGAATGTGTGTGTGTGTGTTTTATAATGTATTCACCAGTGACAGATTCCTCATTCCAGTATTTAGTCAGACGTCAGAGCGTGTCTGTGCTAGCACTCCTAATGTGGGTCATTTTCACTCTCCTTTGGGTTTCACGGGGGTTCTTGTGGAAAAGTCCAAGTCATTGGAAACACAGATAAACACAGCTGCAGTTAAAATTCACATCTGCTAATGTTTTCCTGAGAGGGATTTGGCACTTGAGTGAATGGCCCTTGTTGCCTAGCTGGCAGCATAACAGAGGTCCAAAAATACACTGTTTCTGAACCTCCGACTCTGACTGTTTCTAAACCTCTGACTCTGACTGTTTCTAAACCTCTGACTGACTGTTTCTAAGCCTCTGACTGACTGTTTCTAAACCTCTGACTCTGACTGTTTCTAAACCTCTGACTCTTACTGTTTCTAAACCTCTGACTCTGACTGCTTCTAAACCTCTGACTCTGACTGTTTCTAAACCTCTGACTGACTGTTTCTAAACCTCTGACTCTGACTGTTTCTAAACCTCTGACTCTGACTGTTTCTAAACCTCTGACTCTGACTGTTTCTAACCTCTGACTGACTGTTTCTAAACCTCTGACTGACTGTTTCTAAACCTCTGACTCTGACTGTTTCTAAACCTCTGACTGACTGTTTCTAAACCTCTGACTGACTGTTTCTAAGCCTCTGACTCTGACTGTTTCTAAACCTCTGACTCTGACTGTTTCTAAACCTCTGACTGACTCTGACTGTTTCTAACCCTCTGACTCTGACTGTTTCAAAACCTCTGACTGACTGTTTCTAAACCTCTGACTCGGACTGTTTCTAACCCTCTGACTCTGACTGTTTCTAAACCTCTGACTCTGACTGTTTCTAAACCTCTGACTGACTGTTGCTAAGCCTCTGACTGACTGTTTCTAAACCTCTGACTCTGACTGTTTCTGAACCTTTGACTCTGACTGTTTCTAAACCTCTGACTCTGACTGTTTCTAAACCTCTGACTGACTGTTTCTAAACCTCTGACTGACTGTTTCTAAACCTCTGACTCGGACTGTTTCTAACCCTCTGACTCTGACTGTTTCTAAACCTCTGACTCTGACTGTTTCTAAACCTCTGACTCTGACTGTTTCTAAACCTCTGACTGACTGTTTCTAAACCTCTGACTCTGACTGTTTCTAAACCTCTGACTCTGACTGTTTCTAAACCTCTGACTCTGACTGTTTCTAAACCTCTGACTCTGACTGTTTCTAACCTCTGACTCGGACTGTTTCTAACCTCTGACTGACTGTTTCTAAACCTCTGACTGACTGTTTCTAACCTCTGACTGACTGTTTCTAAATCTCTGACTGACTGTTTCTAAACCTCTGACTCTGACTGTTTCTAAACCTCTGACTCTGACTGTTTCTAAACCTCTGACTCTGACTGTTTCTAAACCTCTGACTGACTGTTTCTAAACCTCTGACTCTGACTGTTTCTAAACCTCTGACTGACTGTTTCTAAATCACTGACTGACTGTTTCTAAACCTCTGACTCTGACTGTTTCTAAACCTCTGAATCTGACTGTTTCTAATCCTCTGACTCTGACTGTTTCTAATCCTCTGACTGACTGTTTCTAATCCTCTGACTCTGACTGTTTCTAAACCTCTGACTGACTGTTTCTAAACCTCTGACTCTGACTGTTTCTAAACCTCTGACTGACTGTTTCTAAACCTCTGACTCTGACTGTTTCTAAACCTCTGACTGACTGTTTCTAAACCTCTGACTCGGACTGTTTTTAACCTCTGACTCTGACTGTTTCTAAACCTCTGACTGACTGTTTCTAAGCCTCTGACTGACTGTTTCTAACCCTCTGAATATGCAGATTCTTGATTTTATCTCGACCAATTTTCAGCAGTGTTTTTAGACTTAAAATCCCATTTTAAAAAGTGAAGTAATAGTCACACAATTTACAACGGGTCTGGTAAACACGTGTATTAAAACCTGCAGACATCAGTATCTCCTTCAACATCCATGTACTTCCATGTTCAACGGAATCGTTTGTTTTGTTTATCGTTTGTTTTGTTTATCATAGTATCTTGTTTGCACCTTCATGCTGGTGTTGTTTTGGGGTCAGCGGTCTCTGATGTGTCTAATGGGACTTTAATGACATTGTCCTGGTACTGTATGTCGGCTTTCTTCAGGAACATTATGCAAATCTAAGAATAACTTGTGTTGCCATTGCCAACTATGTAATGATAATCTCCATAGGGCCATCACATACAAACATTGAAGAATGTCTTTTTTATTATTTTGTGTGAACTGCTTCCCGACCATAGTGTTTGATGTGTGAGATGGGAAGTGTTTGTTAACAGTCGCATCGAGGAATACCAATCCTCTGCTTTCATCCCTCTCTCCGTTGAGAGGAGGAGAGCACCGGATCAAACACAGGCGTTGCTGCATCGCTGCAGTATTATTGGAAACAGTGGCAGTGGGGGGTGGCCAAGGGGATCACTTCAGCTCAGCGGAGGGGTTGGGATAGACCCTGCAGAGGTCCCCCAGACCCCCAGGATGTGTAAACCCCCATGCCCCCCCTCTCCTCTCCCTCCTTCCCCATCTCCGTCCCTTTCCCCCGCTCCCTCCTACCTCTCCCCCGCTTCCTCCCTCCCTCTCCCTCCCTCTTCTCGCCCTCCCTCCCCATCTCCCTCCCTCCCATCTCCCTCCCCCCTCTCCCCTCTCCCTCGCACCCTCCCTCTCTATCCTCCCTCCCTCGCAATCTCCCTCCCTCCCCTCTCTCTCCCCATCTCCCTCCCCTCTCCCTCCTCCCTCTCCCCCACTCCCTCTATCTCTACATCCTCCCTCTCCTCTCCCTCCCGATCTCTCTCCGTCCCCTCGCCCTCCTCCCTCTATCCTGCTCCCTCCCCCTCCTTATCCTACTACCCTCTCCCCCACTCCCTCTCTCTCTCCCTATCCCTCCTCCCTCGTCCCTCCATCCCTCCTCCCTCCATCCCTCCTCCTCTCCCTCCCCCTTCCCCTGAGCCAGCTGTGTGAGCATTGCTAATGACGTTGAGAAAGCATGCTGTCAGCACATTCTGGGCTGCAGCTCTGGAGCCGCCCGGGCACGATTATGTAATCCGGTTAAGAGAGCAGGCCTGCTGCCATGTCATCCTCATCATCATTAGTTTAGAAACGTGAGAGTGAGAGAGAGTGAGAGAGTGGAGAAACAGCAGTCCCTGTATCCTTTGTCTTCTATTTTCCTTCTCTCTCTCTCTCTCTCTCTCTCTCTCTCTCTCTCTCTCTCTCTCTCTCTCTCTCTCTCTCTCTCTCTCTCTCTCTCTCTCTCTCTCTCTCTCTCTCTCTCTCTCTCTCTCTCTCTCTCTCTCTCTCTCTCTCTCTCTGTCACACACACACCCACTCTCTCTCTTTCTCCCTGTCGCTCTCTCTGACACACACAATCAAACACATCCACCCCTCTCTTTGGCTGCAGTAGTTAAGAGACACGAGGCAGTATTAGTTGTGTTCAGTAATGTAGTGTTAGGAGTGATATTGATATCCGACTAGTGTTCAGTAATGTAGTGTTAGGAGTGATATTGATATCCGACTAGTGTTCAGGAATGTAGTGTTAGGAGTGATATTGTTATCAGACTAGTGCTGCAGCTGTGAGAACCTCTCCAGAGCCTGTTCCAGTCTCTCATTATCATCCTCCACTTCAGTGTTTCCCAAACTCGGTCCTCAGGACCCCAAGGGGGGCACGTTTTGGTTGTTGCCTGGAACACTACATACAGTTGAAGTCGGAAGTTTACATATGTGACAGGTTAAAGGAAATACTCATAGCCTGTTATACATTAAAAAGTATTAGTAAGTTCATAGTATGTGAGGATCTTAAAACATCTAAGGTTAAGAAGATCATACATTCAGTATTAGTTGATAGAGATTGATAACATTCATATATTTGTGTTACAATCCATCAAGTGTACAAAGGGTACGAATTGTGAGAGGAATGTGTAAACGTTATGTTGATTAACCTGTTGAGGATGGGGGCGCTGTTGTGACTATTTATGCTAATCGTGTAATTTTTGAAACGGCTTCCCACAAAATCCTTGATCGTACAATATGCATATTATTATTATTATTGGATAGAAAACAGTCTATAGTTTCTATAGGAGTTGAAATTTTGTCTCTAAGTGGAACAGAGCCCATTCTACAGCAATTTCCCTGACATGGAGTCAGATTTCAGAAATTTTGGCCCCTGATCTGGAGTCAGTTAAAAGGGCACTGTTATTGCTATGACTATACGGACACTGCTTACGTCTTCCCCTGGATGCCTTTACGTGATGACGATTTGAATGGGGTCGATTGCGCGTTCACAGGCACTACAAATGAAAAAACCCTGAGGCTAGTCACTCATTTGGAGCTGCGTCATGCGCCTAGAGGACACCGGCCCGCACCTGTTCCAAGCATTAGTGGAGGGAGTAATATTACTCGGGTCATGTTTCTACTCGTTATGGGAGTTAAAAACATCATAAGGTAGTTAATTTAAAGCGTTTTATAGCAATTTATATCCGTTTAGTGCGATTTTGGGACATTTATTTCTGAAACGCTCTGAATTGCTGGGCACGCTTCCAGTTCATCCCGAACGCAGTTGGCATTTCCACATGGCAAGAGGACAGCTTTCCACCAAAAGACGATTACTCCCAAGAAAGGATCCTTTGCCCAAGATACTGATGGAAGAACAGCTCAAAGTAGGACATTTTTATTATGATAAATCGTGTTTCTGTCGAAAAATTTTAGTGGCTTAGGACGCCATGTTTTTTGACGTAGCTTCGCTTGGCGCAAACTGTATTGAAAAGTAAGGATAAATAAAAAAATGTAATTCCGCGATTGTATTAAGAATTAAATTGTCTATCAATCCCTGTCCACCCTATATTTTTTAGTCACGTTTATGAGTATTTATGTATAAGAGTAGATCACTGTCTAAGTGGCGCACGGACATTTTCTCACCAGCTTGGGTACATTTCACATTGTCTAACCATGATTTTGGTGGCTAAATATAAACATTTTCGATCAAACTCTATATGGATTGTGTAATATGATGTTACAGGAGTGTCATCTGAAGAATTCTGAGAAGGTTAGTGAAAAAATTAATATATTTTTGGCGATGTTGACGTTATCGCCCACTTTGGCTAGAATCAATGCTGGGCTGCTATGTGCTATGTGCTATGCTAATATAACGATTTATTGTGTTTTCGCTGTAAGACACTTAGAAAATCTGAAATATTGTCTGTATTCACAGGATCTGTGTCTTTCGATTAGTGTATGCTGTGTATTTTTACGAAATGTTTGATGATTAGTAAGTAGGTAAACACGTTGCTCATAGTAATTATTCTAGTCCATTTGTGACGGTGGGTGCAATTGTAACCTATGCCATCTACCTGAAATATGCACTTTTTTCTAACAAAACCTATCCCATACCATAAATATGTTATCAGACTGTCATCTGATGAGTTTTTTTCTTGGTTAGGGGCTATAAATATCTTAGTTTAGCCGAATTGGTGATAGCTACTGGTGTTGGTGGACAAATAAAAGATGGTGGATTATGCTAATGTGTTTTTAGGTAATAGATGTACATCTTTACATATTGTGTCTTCCCTGTAAAACATTTTAAAAATCGGACATGTTGGCTGGATTCACAAGATCTGTGTCTTTCATTAGCTGTATTGGAATTTAATGTGTGAAAGTTAAATATTTTAAAAAATATATTTTTTTGAATTTCGCGGCTCTGCCTTTTCAGTGGGGGGGGGGGGGAGTGCCGCTAGCGGCACTCTCATCCTAGACAGGTTAATTTATTTTGTCGTGGGTAAAAGTGTTAATCTGTGATCTACTTAATGCTCTTAATCTATGAGCCTGAGATCGATTGCTCTGGTCTCCACCAAAGTTCCCGGAGAAACCGCGGTCTTTCCTCATTGCACTAAAAGTTTCAATGAGTAAACAATACCGTATCACTGTCGTGATCATTTCTCCCCTTTTTCAGGTACGTTATTGATGATAAAAAAGAGTAATTTAAATATAATAACTCGCTAACATGTCAAGAGTGTTTAAGGTGTGTCTTAGTAACATATTGAGGAAGTTAGTTAACCTTTCACGAGTATCTACCCCGGGTCCGGGAGCACCCCCCCCCCCCCCCCCACACTGAGTAGCATCGCTAGCATAGCGTCACAATTAAATAGTAGCATCTAAATATCATTAAATCACAAGTCCAAGACACCTAATGAAAGATACAGATCCTGTGAATAAAGCCACCATTTCAGATTTTTAAAATGTTTTACAGGGAAGACAAAATATGTAAATCTGTTAGCTAACCACGTTAGCAAAAGACACCATTTTTCTTTGTCCACCATTTTCTCTCTCCACCAGTAGCTATCACCAATTCGGCCAAATAAAGATATTGATAGCCACTAACCAAGAAAAAAACTCATCAGATGACAGTCTGATAACATATTTATGGTATTGGATAGGTTTTGTTAGAAAAATGTGCATATTTCAGGTATAAATCATAGTTTACAATTGCACCCACCATCACAACTCGACTAGAATAAATACACAGAGCAACGTGTATTACCTAATTACTAATCATAAAACATTTCGTAAAAATACACAGCATACACTAATTGAAAGACACAGATCCTGTGAATACAGACAATATTTCAGATTTTCTAAGTGTCTTACAGCGAAAACACAATAAATCGTTATATTAGCATACCACATGTGCAAACATTACCAGAGCATTGATTCTAGCCAAAGAGAGCGATAACGTAAATATCGCCAAAATATATTAATTTTTTACATTTACATTTACATTTAAGTCATTTAGCAGACGCTCTTATCCAGAGCGACTTACAAATTGGAAAGTTCATACATATTCATCCTGGTCCCCCCATGGGAATTGAACCCTGGTCCCCCCGTGGGAATTGAACCCACAACCCTGGCGTTGCAAGCGCCATGCTCTACCAACTGAGCCACACGGGACCAATTTTTTCACTAACCTTCTCAGAATTCTTCAGATGACACTCTTGTAACATCATATTACAACATACATATAGAGTTTGTTTGAAAATGTGCATATTTAGCCACCAAAATCATGGTTAGACAATGACAAAAGTAGCCCAGCTGGTCAGAAATTGTCGTGCACCATATTAGACAGTGATCTAGTCTTATACATAAATACTCATAAACTTGACTAAAAAATATAGGGTGGACAGAGATTGATAGACAATTTAATTCTTAATACAATCGCGGAATTACATTTTTTAAATTATCCTTACTTTTCAATGCAGGTTGCGCCAAGCAAAGCTACACCTAACAAAATGGCGGAACGTGCGTTTAACATTTTTCTACAGAACAACGATTTATCATCTTAAATATTTCTTACTATGAGGTGATCTTCCATCAGAATCTTGGGCAATGTATCCTTTCTTGTGTCTAATCTTCTTTTGGTCGAAAGATGTCCTCTTGTCTGTCGAAATGGCCGCTAACGTTCGACCGGGACCCCGAAACGTGCCCGGCGCTTCAAAGTGCACAACAAAGCAATGCCTCAAAATCGCACTAAACGGATATAAATTGCTATAAAACGGTTCAAATTAACTACCTTATGATGCTGTTAACACCTATAACGAGTAAAAACATGACCGGAGAAATATTACTGGCTAAACTAAAGCTTGGAAGGAGGCGAGTCCGATGTCCTTCGCGCGCCAGGCGCAGGCAGCCAAAGGAAGTTACTTCTGGTATTTGGTGATTTATAGAGGCACTGATTGCGCAATCGACTCCATTCAAAGCGTCATCACGTACTGACACCCAGGGGAAGACGTAAGCAGTGTCTGTTTCTCCATAACATTTACAGTGACCTTTAAGTTTGCAGAGAGTAATATGAGCCCTGCTCGGTTGCAGCGAAGAATAGCTTCGTACTGAGAGTAGCTGCCATTTTATGTCGATTGTGAATGAACAGGTGCGTTGTTAATAAGATATTTTGCGGTGTTATTTGTCTAATGGTTTTTAAAACACTTTATTGCCTGTTGATAAATTAAGTTATGGTTTACTGAGTTAAAGCTTTGTGCTTGACAGTTATGTTGAAATTAGTATCTGTTTCAGTGAATTACAGTGTATAATTCTGTTGTGACTTGAATAAGCCTTGTACCCTACAAAACTATCTATTTCCTGTAGATCTGTTATTCTGTATAATGTGTTACTTATGTAAAATGATTGCACTAAAAGTTTCAATGAGTAAACAATACCGTACCACTCTCGTGATAATTTCCCCCTTTTTTCAGGGGCGTAACACATACACCTTAGCCAAATATACAGTGGGGCAAAAAAGTATTTAGTCAGCCACAAATTGTGCAAGTTCTCCCACTTAAAAAGATGAGAGAGGCCTGTAATTTTCATCATAGGTACACTTCAACTATGACAGAGAAAATGAGAAAAAAATCCTGAAAATCACATTGCAGGATTTTTAATGAATTAATTTGCAAATTATGGTGGAAAATAAATATTTTCATTTTTATTTTTATTTTTTAATATTTTTAAGTATTTATATCCCCATGTGCAGTTGCAAACCGTAGTCTGGCTTTTTTTATGGCGGTTTTGGAGCAGTGGCTTCTTCCTTGTTGAGCGGCCTTTTAGGTTATATCGATATAGAACTTTACTGTGGATATAGATACTTTTGTACCTGTTTCCTCCAGCATCTTCACAAGATCCTTTGCTGTTGTTCTGTGATTGATTTGCACTCTAGGAGACAGAACGCATCTCCTTCCTGAGCGGTATTGTAAGGGTTGCGGAACTGGTGGCACCGAAATCAGACGCAGGAGAGCAGAGATAGGTAATAGCCGGAGAAGTTTAATTACAAAACCCACGGCAATACAAAAAGAACCTACATGGGTACAAAACCCGACGAGCACCAGTAACATAGCGTACAAGCACTTACAAACAAACAATTCCACACAAGGACATGGGGGGAACAGAGGGTTAAATACACAACAATTAATGATGGAAATGGAAACCAGGTATGTAAGAAAAGAAGACAAAACAAATGGAAAATGAAAAGTGGATTGACGATGGCTAGAAGACCGGTGACGCCGCCGAACACCGCCCCAACAAGGAGAGGAAACGACTTCGGTGGAAGTCGTGACAGTACCCCCCCTTGACCGTGCGCCGACACCGGCCTCAGGGATGACCCAGAGGGCGAGGTGCAAGGCGATCCGGACGGAGACGGTGGAACTCCCGCAGCATTGAAGGGTCCAACACGTCCTCCACTGGAACCCAGCATCTCTCCTCCGGACCGTACCCCTCCCAGTCCACGAGGTACTGAAGGCCCCTCGCCCGACGTCTCGAATCCAGTATGGATCGAACGGAGTACGCTGGGGTCCCCTCGGAAGGGCAGGTTTCGGGTCGAGAGCCAGACCCGGTCCCCCGGAGCGAACACCAGGGCCTCACTGCGGTGGCGGTCTGCGCCGGCTTCCTGGCGCAGCACGGCGTGCTGAAGGTGAACATGGGCGGCGTCCCATGTTTCCTCCGCTTGCCGGAACCAGTCGCCACCGCAGGAGCCTCCGTCTGACTCTGATGCCAAGGAGCCAGAACCGGCTGGTACCCCAGTATGCACTGGAAGGGGGAGCGGTTAGTGTAGGAGTGGCGGAGCGAGTACTGGGCCATCTCTGCCCAGGGCATGAATGCTGCCCACATCCTGGTTTGCTCTCTCCACCTGCACGAAGATCGGTCAGGAAATCGATCGACAGGTGTGACCATGGCCGCTGTCGAACGGGTAAGGGGTGTAGCTTAACTCTGGGCAGGTGCCTAGGAGCGTTACACTGGGCGCACACCGAGCAGGAGGAAACATACACCCTCACGTCTTTAGCCAAAGTGGGCCACCAGTACTTCCCAGTCAGTCAGCGCACCGTCCGACCGATGCCTGGATGACCAGAGGAGGGTGACGTGTGGGCCCAATAGATCAACCGGTCATGTGTAGCAGACGGAACGTACAGACGCCCAGCGGGACACTGGAGGGGAGCGGGCTCTGCACGCAATGCCAGCTCAATGTCCGCGTCCAGCTCCCACACTACCGGCGCCACCAGGCAGGAGGCCGGGAGTATGGAGGTGGGATCCATGGTCCGCTCCTCGGTGTCATACAGCCGGGACAGTGTGTCTGCCTTCACATTCTGGGAACCTGGTCTGTAAGAAAGGGTGAAAACAAGACGGGTGAAAAACATGGCCCACCTTGCCTGGGGAGGGTTCAGTCTCCTCGCCGGATGTACTCCAGATTGTGGTGATCAGTCCAGATGAGAAAAGGGTGTTTAGCCCCCTTAAGCCAATGTCTCCACGCCTTTAAAGCTTTAACCACAGCCAACAGCTCCCGGTCCCCCACATCATAGTTTCGCTCCGCCAGGCTGAGCTTTCTCGAGAAGAAGGCCCAGGGGCAGAGCTTCGGTGGCGTACCCGAGCGCTGAGAGAGCACGGCTCCTATCCCAGCCTTGGACGCGTCGACCTCCACTATGAATGGCAAAGAGGGATCCGGATGGGCCGGCACGGGAGCCAAGATAAACAGAGCTCCTCGGGTGACCAAAGTCCCTGTCCGCCTCAGCCGACCACTGCAAACATACCGGTCCCCCCTTCAGCAGTGAGGTAATGGGAGCTGCTACCTGACCAAAACCCCAGATAAACCTCCGATAGTAATTGGCAAACCCTAGAAACCGCTGCACCTCCTTTACCGTGGTGGGGGTCGGCCAATTACGCACGGCTGAAATGCAGTCACTCTCCATCTCCACCCCTGAGGTGGAAATGCGGTACCCCAGGAAGGAGACGGACTGTTGAAAGAACAGAGATTTCTCAGCGTTGGCGTACAGGTCATGCTCCAACAGTCGACCAAGCACCTTGCGCACCAGGGACACATGCTCGGCACGTGTAGCAGAGTATATCAGAATGTCATCAATATACACCACTACACCCTGCCTGTGCAGGTCCCTGAAAATCTTGTCTACAAAGGCTTAGAAGACTGATGGAGCATTCATCAACCCGTGCGGTACTCATAATGCCCTGAGGTTGTACTGAACTCCGTCTTCCACTCGTCTCCCTCCCGGATATGCACCAGGTTGTAAGCACTCCTGAGATCAAGTTTGGTGAAGAAGCGTGCCCTGTGCATTGACTCAATTGCCGTGGCGATAAGAGGTAGTGGGTAACTGTACCTCACAGTTATCTGATTAAGACCTCGATATTCAATACACGGGCGCAGACCTCCCTCCTTCTTCTTCACAAAAAAGAAACTCAAGGAGGCGGGGGAAGTGGAGGACCGAATGTACCCCTGACGCAGGGATTCGGAGACATATGTTTACATTGCCGTCTCCGCCTGTGACAGAGGATACACGTGACTCCTGGGAAGTGCAGCGTCTACCAGGAGATTTATCGCACAATCCCCCCGTCGATGGGGCGGTAATTGAGTCGCCTTCTTTTTTGGAGAAGGCGAGAGCCAAATCGCCGTATTCGGGGGGGAATGCTCACGGTGGAGACCTGGTCTGGACTTTCCACCTGTAGTAGCACCTACGGAAACCCCTAAACACCTCCCCGAGCACTCTCGCGACCACCCCGTGAGAGCCCTCCGTAGCCATGAAACAGTGGGGTCATGACGAGCTAACCAGGGTAGACCTAGCACCACGGGAAACGCAGGAGAGTCAATGAGAAAGAGACTGATTCTCTTCGTGTGACCCCCCTGCGTCACCATGCCCACAGGAGCGGTGGCCTCCCTATCAACCCTGACTCTAAGGCGTAAACTGGGAAGGGCGTTGCCACAGGAACGATGGGGATTCCTAAACTATGGTCAAATGATCTGTCAATAAAATTCCCAGCCGCGCCTGAATCGACGAGCGCCTTATGCTGGGAATGCGGGGAAAACTCAGGAAAAGGGACGAGTATGGTGCCTTCTCACCTGGTGTGACGCCAGAGTGCCCTGCCTGCTGCCTCGACCCCCAGAGGAACCATCCCGGCACTGACTGGCAGGGTGAACTCTGCGGCCACAGATAATGCACGAGACGGAACCTCCTCCGGTCTCCCTGAGCGCAGAACCTCCCAACTCCATGGGTATCGGAGCGGTGGTGCTGGGGGATGGAACCAACAGACCCCGATCTGGACGTCCGCAGGTAGCCAGCAGGTTATCCAGCCGAATGGACAGATCCACCAGCTGGGGTGGTGTCCCCGCAGGCCAACTCTCGACGGACATCCTCGTGCAAACTTCAGCGATAGTGGTTGATCAGGACCCTGTCGTTCCATTCTGCTCCGGAGGCCAGGGTCCGAAAGTCCAAAGCGAACTCCTGTGCGCTCCTCGTCTCCTGCCGCAGGTGGAAAAGACGTTCACCGGCCGACCGCCAAACACCTTCCCAACAAGGAGAGGAAACAACATCGGTGGAAGTCGTGACAGGTATGACGGCTGCGTGGTCCCATGGTGTTTATACTTGCGTACTATTATTTGTACAGATGAACATGGTACCTTCAGGCATTTGGAAATTGCTCCCAAGGATGAACCAGACTTGTGGAGGTCTACAATTTTTTTTCTGAAGTCTTGGCTGATTTCTTTAGATTTTCCCATGATGTCAAGCCATTGACTCAAATTATGTCAATTAGCCTATCACATTTACATTACATTTACATTTAAGTCATTTAGCAGACGCTCTTATCCAGAGCGACTTACAAATTGGTGCGTTCACCTTATGACATCCAGTGGAACAGCCACTTACAATAGTGCATCTAAATCTTTTAAGGGGGAGGGGGGGGGGTTAGAAGGATTACTTTATCCTATCCTAGGTATTCCTTAAAGAGGTGGGGTTTCAGGTGTCTCCGGAAGGTGGTGATTGACTCCACTGTCCTGGGGTCGTGGGGAAGTTTGTTCCACCATTGGGGTGCCAGAGCAGCGAACAGTTTTGACTGGGCTGAGCGGGAACTGTACTTCCTCAGTGGTAGGGAGGCGAGCAGGCCAGAGGTGGATGAACGCAGTGCCCTTGTTTTGGGTGTAGAGCCTGATCAGAGCCTGAAGGTACTGAGGTGCCGTTCCCCTCACAGCTCCGTAGGCAAGCACCATGGTCTTGTAGGTACTGAGGTGAAGGTACTGAGGGTACTGAGTACCTGAAGGTACTGAGGTGCCGTTCCCCTCACAGCTCCGTAGGCAAGCACCATGGTCTTGTAGCGGATACGATCTTCAACTGGAAGCCAGTGGAGAGAGCAGAGGAGCGGGGTGACGTGAGAGAACTTGGGAAGGTTGAACACCAGTCGGGCTGCGGCGTTCTGGATGAGTTGTAGGGGTTTAATGGCACAGACAGGGAGCCCAGCCAACAGCGAGTTGCAGTAATCCAGACGGGAGATGACAAGTGCCTGGATTAGGACCTGCGCCGCTTCCTGTGCGAGGCAGGGTCGTACTCTGCGGATGTTGTAGAGCATGAACCTACAGGAACGGGCCACCACCTTGATGTTAGTTGAGAACGACAGGGTCGTTCAGATGCTATCAGATGCTTCTAAGGCCATGACATCATTTTCTGGAATTTTCCATGCTTTTTAAAGGCACAGTCAACTTGGTTTATGTCAACTTCTGACCTACTGGAATTGTGATACAGTGAGTTATAAGTTAAATAATCTGTCTGTAAACAATTGTTGGAAAAATGACTTGTGTCTTGCACAAAGTAGATGTCCTTATCAACTTGCCAAAACTATAGTTTGTTAACAAGAAATCTGTGGAGTGGTTGAAAAACGAGTTTTAATGATGCCAACCTAAGTGTGTGTAAACTTCTGACTTCAACTGTAGCTGATTCAAATAATGAAAGATTGATGATTAGTTGATTATTTGAATGATCTGTGTAGTACTAGGGCAAATATCTAAACGGGCCCCCCTCGGGGTCCCAGGACTGAGTTTGGGAAACACTGCCGAGAACCTCTAACTAACCTCTAAACCTCTAAACCCCTAGACAACATACACACACACACACACACACACACACACACACACACACACACACACACACACACACACACACACACACACACACACACACACACACACACACACACACACACACACACACACACACACACACACACACACCAAAAAGCCACGAGCTCGACTCATTCTCCTCCACGTTAACGAAGAGAAATCACCTGTTTAACTGGGACAAATTGGTGTACAACCTAAACAAGCGGTTGGCACACAAATAAACAAGCCCATCATTGAGCCTGGCCACACATGACTGCACGTCCTTATGCATGTGTAGAATAGTAATAGTGTGGTTTCATTTAACTCCCAACTGTGTTTAACGAGATTTGGGACGTAGACAAGTGTATGATGTGCTAAGCTAATGATAAAATGTTAATTCGTTGCTCTTCACTGAGAGCCTGAACTGTTCTTTTGGAGTTTTGTCCCCTAGTGTAGTTCCCACGGGAAGCCATACTGTTTCAGAATTGCATTGAGTAGCAGTGACGTTCAGTGCTATCTGTGTGTGTGTGTGTGTGTGTGTGTGTGTGTGTGTGTGTGTGTGTGTGTGTGTGTGTGTGTGTGTGTGTGTGTGTGTGTGTGTGTGTGCGTGCGTGCGTGCGTGCGTGCGTGCGTGCGTGCGTGCGTGCGTGCGTGTGCGTGTATTTGTCTGTGTGGGGCGTGTGTGTGTGAGCATGTGTGTAGGGAGCAGTGCTGCTAGTGAATTGCTTAAGCTGTGCAGCCGTGCCCTTCAGCTTGGTGTACAGACGTTGCTTTGATGTTGAACACAGGCCGCATTGATTTGTGTGTGTGTTCATGTTGTGCACTTAATCTGTGTTGGTTGGTACGTGTGCAGCATATGATTGCAGTTGTGTGTGTAGTTGCATTTTTTGCCCAAGATGCATTGTGTGTGTTCGTGTGTGTATGTATTTCACTTCTTTCACACAATGTGATAAAAAAAAATGACAGAACTGCCCCAGGAGGGTAAAGCAGAAAGCTGCAGAACTGAAAGAAAAGCAGGAAAAGAATAAGCAAAAAGAGAGACAGTGTCACACCCTGACCGTAGATTGCTTTGTATCTTTCTATTTGTTGTTTGATCAGGGTGTGATGTGGGTGGGCATTCTATGTTTGTATTTCTATGTTTTGTATTTCTATGTGTTTGGCCTGGTATGGTTCCCAATCAGAGGCAACTGTCTATCGTTGTCTCTGATTGAGAACCATACTTAGGTAGCCTTTTCCCCACCTGGTGTTTGTGGGTAGTTGTTTCCTGTTTTGTGTTGTGTCACCTTTCAGGACTGTTTCGATTTTCGTTGTTTCACTTTTGTTATTTTGTATTCAGTGTTCAGTTATAATAAATTTAACATGGACACGTACCACGCTGCATTTTGGACCGATCTATCCTGTTCTTCAGATGAAGAAGATCGTTACAGACAGACCTCAACATGCTGAGATATATGGAGAGACAGACCTCAACATGCTGAGATATATGGAGAGACAGACCTCAACATGAGGAGATGTATGGAGAGACAGACCTCAACATGATGAGATATATGGAGAGACAGACCTCAACATGAGGAGATATATGGAGAGACAGACCTCAACATGCAGAGATATATGGAGAGACAGACCTCAACATGATGAGAGACAGACCTCAACATGATGAGATATATGAAGAGACAGACCTCAACATGCTGAGATATATGGAGACAGACCTCAACATGATGAGATATATGGAGAGACAGACCTCAACATGATGAGATATATGGAGAGACAGACCTCAACATGCTGAGATATATGGAGAGACAGACCTCAACATGAGGAGATATATGGAGAGACAGACCTCAACATGATGAGAGATATATGGAGAGACAGACCTCAACATGCTGAGATATAAGGAGAGACAGACCTCAACATGCTGAGATATATGAAGAGACAGACCTCAACATGCTGAGATATATGAAGAGACAGACCTCAAAATGATGAGAGACAGACCTCAACATGCTGAGATATATGAAGAGACAGACCTCAACATGATGAGATATATGGAGAGACAGACCTCAACATGCTGATTTATAAGGAGAGACAGACCTCAACATGCTGAGATATATGGAGAGACAGACCTCAACATGCTGAGATATATGAAGAGACAGACCTCAACATGCTGAGATATATGGAGAGACAGACCTCAACATGCTGAGATATAAGGAGAGACAGACCTCAACATGCTGAGATATATGGAGAGACAGACCTCAACATGCTGAGATATATGAAGAGACAGACCTCAACATGCTGAGATATATGAAGAGACAGACCTCAACATGATGAGAGACAGACCTCAACATGCTGAGATATATGGAGAGACAGACCTCAACATGCTGAGATATATGAAGAGACAGACCTCAACATGCTGAGATATATGAAGAGACAGACCTCAACATGATGAGAGACAGACCTCAACATGCTGAGATATATGGAGAGACAGACCTCAACATGCTGAGATATATGACGGAGGGGAATATGCATCACTACAGTGCATAGGCAAACAGAGACAGAGAAGAGGGATGCGTTCTTCATTAAGCAAATTAAATCTCCCTAATGCTCTCTTTCCTAAATGGATGTTCCTCTATTATCCCTGTGTGTGTGTGTGTGTGTGTGTGTGTGTGTGTGTGTGTGTGTGTGTGTGTGTGTGTGTGTGTGTGTGTGTGTGTGTGTGTTTATCCGAAAACTGCCTAAGGCTCTGCTCTTGCTGTAGCAGTTTTGAGTCTTTTTACTGTGCAGTAAAATGTTCAGAACCACGGACAGCTCCTTTAAACCACGTCTAATATTTTCACCACCACAGAAAGGTCCTTTTATCCTCTGTGGTCTGTTCAGGAACCCTGGGAACTCCTTTCTACCTAATGTTGTTTTTCCAGGTCACAACCAAGCAGAGACAATTTTAACTGTATGGGGCCTTGGACCCTGGACAGCTCTTCTTACCCTCTGGTAGTCAGTTTAGGACCACGGAGAGCTTCTCGTAACGTCATGTTGTGTCTCTAGGAACATCCACTTAAAGTGAGCTTTAACTCTATGGGGCCTTTTCAAGATCCTGGACAGCTCTTTTTAGCCTCTTGTAATCTGCTCAGGACCACGGAGAGCTAATTTGAGATTATTTTCAGGACCATGGAGAGCACCTACGGCTACTTACACTGTTTACCTGTTGACCCTTTACATGCTGACTACACCGGGCACGTGCGTGCTCCATCACGTGCATATTGATTTTGTCGGTCCACACCAGACGTGATCAGGACACGTAGGTTAAAAAATATCAAAACGAACTCTGAGCCAACTATATTAATTTGGGGACAGGTCGAAAAGCATTAAACATTTATGGCAATTTAGCTAGCTAGCTTGCTTGCTGTTGCTAGCTAATTTGTCCTGGGATATAAACATTGGGTTGTTATTTTACCTGAAATGCACAAGGTCTTCTAGATCATTGTAGAATTTTGACCCATTTTGAGTCATTCAAAATCGTGTGTTCTCTACTCCGACAATTAATCAACAGATAAAAGGGAAAACCTAGTTAGTTTTTAGTAATCACTCCTCCGTAAGTCTTCTTCTTCTTCTTCTGTGGACGTTATACGGCGGTGGGCAACCAACTTTAAGGTGCATTACCACCACCAACTGGAGTGGAGTTCATCTTTCAATCACCCATTTTGGTAAATGCTCCTAAAAACCAATGAGGGGATGGGAGAGGCGGGACTTGCAGCGCGTCAAGCATCTAAAATATAACCAAGTTCTATTTTATCGCCTGGCTACGCAGACGCTCGGGAGCACTTTGGATGAAATGATTGAATAACATATAAGTGTACATTTATTTCGCAAAGCTTGCGTATGTAACGCGAGCGGTGTGGTCAGCATGTTAAGTACCTTACAGTGCTCTATAAGGATCTTCAGGGCTCATAGTCACCATATTAGACTCAATGTATTTCCTTAAGTGGTGCAGCTCACTGGGGATTGGTTAGTGTTGCAACTCTCTCTTAGATGTTAGCTACTGAATAACAGAGAGAGACTATCGAGCGAGAGTGTGTGGAGTAATGAGTGAGGGAAAGCGAGGGAGAAACTGACTATGACTTACAGAACGGAAGACAGAGGGCTAGACCGAGGAACATCAGCCCAGCCTCCTCCACCACCACTCTACCTGCAGTTCCATGTCAACTCCTGTGAGGGGCAGCAGAGATACAGCTCTCCTGCATGCCACCATCTTCCTACCAACCATTCTGTACAAACCAGACACACTAAAGCCCACTGCAAACACACCATCCAGAGAAACCGCAGAGTATCTCTCACACGTAGTGCTGAACACACAGAGTGGGCTGCCCATCAAACACACGACAGCGCCATAGAAGGGTCTCTGTGAACTCAGTCAGAGGGCCCCCCACCTCGCCTCACTCCTCCATTCAAACTGAGCGGAGAGGGTGGGAGGTCGTGGACGGGCGAGAGGGATTGATCCTAACTAGTGTCTGTCTCACCTGGTTTCAGAGAGAGGAGAGGAGCTGGCAGGTGGGCCTCTGCTAGTCCGTGCTACTGGGTTACCTCTCAGCTACAGGCTATGGCTAATTGCTGAAGACTCACTTCAGCTGAAGACTAGCCAGGACAGGCGTGGAAATGTGGAAGACAGAGGAGCTATAGGCTATGAGGGTAGGGAGATGTCCATGTCTGAGGATGTCGGGAGATGACGTGGAAACCGGCCACTTGGGGCAACAGTGAGCGCTGTTACCTTCGAGTAGGTTTTGGTTTGTGGACTGAGATGGTAGATGGGTGTTCACATTCACATTCAGAGTTCATGCCTGAACTTATCCCTAACTTTACACATTCAGAGTTCATACCTGAACTTATCCCTAACTTTACACATTCAGAGTTAATGCCTGAACTTATCCCAAACTTTACACATTCAGAGTTAATGAACCTATCCCTAACTTTACACATTTAGAGTTAACGCCTGAACTTATCCCTAACTTTACACATTCAGAGTTAATGCCTGAACTTATCCCTAACTTTACACATTCAGAGTTAATGCCTGAACTTATGCCTAACTTTACACATTCAGAGTTAATGCCTGAACTTATCCCAAACTTTACACATTCAGAGTTAATGCCTGAACTTATCCCTAACTTTACACATTCAGAGTTAATGCCTGAACTTATCCCTAACTTTACACATTCAGAGTTAATGCCTGAACTTATCCCTAACTTTACATTTTCAGAGTTAATGCCTGAACTTATCCCTAACTTTACACATTCAGAGTTAATGCCTGAACTTATCCCTAACTTCACACATTCAGAGTTAATGATTGAACTTATCCCTAACTTTACACATTCAGAGTTAATGATTGAACTTATCCCTAACTTTACATTTTCTTAGTTAATGTCTAAACTTAACTTTAAACACTTTGACGTTTGGAACAACTTAGAAAATTGACGTTTGAGAAACATGGATGAAAGTCTAATTCTGACGTGAGACTGTGACAGCTGGTATGGCTAACCCCCCCACACATATGCACAGGGCATCAATGTACAACACTATTGACAGTTTTTAAAGGTTCTGCTGATTTGACACGTGTTAATGGGAGTGGAACACATGATGGCTAGGAGGAAGGTGTGTATGTCCTCTATCCTCCATACTGACACACACACACACACACACACACACACACACACACACACACACACACACACACACACACACACACACACACACACACACACACACACACACACACACACACACACACACACACACACACACACACACACACACACACACACACACACACACACACAATTGGAACACCTACTTCCCTCCCAGCTCTGCCTATGGGCTGTACTCTACATACAGTGCATTGCAGGGCAGACTCAGAGGAGCAGCCTGTGAGAGTCAGGGATGTAAACTATGGGGGGTTTGGGATATGTCAGAGCTAATGGCTGGATGGAGTCATGGAGGATACTGTATATATATACCTATATATATCAGAACTGGGTCATATACATGCAGTACGTCCATGACGAGAAAGTGTTTGAGGTGTGCTTGACTGGGCTCCCGAGTGGCGCAGTGGTCTAAGGCACTGCATCTCAGTGCTAGAGGCGTCACTACAGAACCTGGCTCGATTCCAGGCTATATCACAACTGTCCGTGATTGGGAGTCCCTTAGTGCGGCGTACAATTGGCCCGGCGCCGTCCGGGTTAGGGTTTGGCCCGGGGTAGGCCGTCATTGTAAATAAGAATTTGTTCTTCTGACTTGCCTAGTTAAATAAAGGTTAAATAAAAAAGCTTGGGGTTTGCATGTGGGACCATTCCACTTGTTCTTGTGCAAACTAAATCAAGTGCCGCTCAAGTGTTTGAAAGTATTGAGACTGTATTTTGACTCAGATCTATATTTATATTTGTATCTATATCTATATCTATGTTATGTCTATATCTACATCTATATGTATATATATATATATATATATATATATATATATATATATATATATATATATACACATTGGGGAGAACAAGTATTTGATACATTGACGATTTTGCAGGTTTTCCTACTTACAAAGCATGTAGAGGTCTGTAATTTTTTATCACAGGTACACTTCAACTGTGAGAGACGGAATCTAAAACAAAAATCCAGAAAATCACAATGTATGATTTTTAAGTAATTAATTTGCATTTTATTGCATGACATAAGTATTTGATCACCTACCAACCAGTAAGAATTCCGGCTCTCACAGACCTGTTAGTTTTTCTTTAAGAAGCCCTCCTGTTCTCCACTCATTACCTGTATTAACTGCACCTGTAAAAAGACACCTGTCCACACACTCAATCAAACAGACTCCAACCTCTCCACAATGGCCAAGACCAGAGAGCTGTGCTTTTTGTTTTAGATTCTGTCTCTCACAGTTGAAGTGTACCTATGATAAAAATTACAGACCTCTACATGCTTGATACATGCTCAATTTGATACACTGCCTGCAAATTCGGCAGTGTATCAAATACTTGTTCTTCCCACTGTATCTGTATTGTGGTCAGATGATGCGGACTGTTTTGCTAGCACAGACTGTAATATGTTCCGGGATTCATCCAATGGCATTGAAGAATACACCACCTCAGTCATCGGCTTCATCAATAAGTGCTTCGATGACGTCATCCCCACTGTGACCGTACGTACAGCGCCCAACCAGAAGCCATGGATTGCAGTTAACATCCACATCGAACTAAAGGCTAGAGCTGCCGCTTTCAAGGAGTGGGAGACTAATCCCGACGCTTATAAGAAATCCCACTATGCTCTCAGACGAACCATCAAACAAGCAAAGCGTCAATATGGGATTAAGATTGAATCCTACTACACCGGCTCTGACGCTCGTCAGATGTGCCAGAGCGAGAAAACTATTACGGACTACAAAGGGAAACCCAGACGCGAGCTGCCCAGTGACGCGAGCCTACCAGACGGGCTAAATGCCTTTTATGCTCGCTTCGAGTTAAGCAACACTGAAGCAGGCATGAGAGAACCAGCTGTTCTGGATGACTGTGTGATAATGCTCTCGATAGCCAATGTGAACAAAACCTTTAAACAGGTCAACATTCACAAAGCCTCTGGACTAGACGGATTACTAGGACGTGTACTCAAAGCATGCGCAGACCAATTGTCAAGTTTCTTCACTGACATTTTCAACCTCTCCCTGACCGAGTCTGTAATACCTACATGTTTCAAGCAGACCACCATAGTCCCTGTGCCCAAGTAAGCGAATGTAACCTGCCTAAATGATTACCGCCCTGTGGCACTCACATTGGTAGCCATGAAGTGCTTTGAAAGGCTGGTCATGGCTCACATCAACAGCATCCTCCCGGACACCCTAGACCCACTCCAATTTGCATACAGCCCCAACAGATACACAGATGATGCAATCTCAATCGCACTCCACACCGCCCTTTCTCACCTGGACAAAAGGAACACCTATGTGAGAGTGCTGTTCATCAACTACAGCTCAGTGTTCAACACCATAGTGCCCATGAAGCTCATCACTAAGCTAAGGACTCCGTGACTGAACACCTCCCTCTGCAACTGGATCCTGGCCTTCCTGACGGGCCACCCCCAGGTGGTAAGAGTAGCCAACAACACGTCTGCCACGCTGATCCTTAATACTGGGGCCCCTCATGGGTGTGTACTTAGTCCCCAAATACAACTCCAACACCATCATTAAGTTTGCTGACGACATCCACCCCCCCCAAAAAAATAAAAAAAAATAAAAACGTTTGCTGACGACACAACAGTGTGTCACAACCGACAACGATGAGACAGCCTGTAGGAAGGAGGTCAGAGAACTGGCAGTGTGGTGCCAGGACAACAACCTCTCCCTCAATGTGAGCAAGACTAAGGAGCTGAATGTGGACTACAGGAAAAGACGGGCAGTACAGGCCCCCATTAACATCGACGGGGCTCTAGTGGAGCGGGTCGAGAGTTTCCACATCACCAACGAACTATCATGGTCAAAACATACCAAGACAGTCGTGAAGAGGGCACAACAAAATATTTTCCCCCTCAGGAGACTGAACAGATTTGGCATGGGTCCCCAGATCCTCAAAAAGTTCTACAGCTGCACCATCGAGAGCATCCTGACCGGTTGCATCACCGCCTGGTATGGCAACTGCTCGGCATCTGACCGTAAGGCGCTACAGAGGGTAGTGCGTACGGCCAAGTACATCACTGGGGCCAAGCTTCCTGCCATCCAGGACTTATATAATATGCGGTGTCAGAGGAAAGCCCATAAAATTGTCAGAGACTCCAGTCACCCAAGTTCTAGACTGTTTTCTCTGCTACCGCACGGCAAGCGGTACTGGAGCGCCAAGTCTAGGACCAAAAGGCTCCTCAACAGCTTTTACCCCCAAGCCATTAGACTGCTGAACAATTCATAAAAATCGCCACCAGACAATTTACATTGACCCCCCCCCCCCCCCCTTCTACACTGCTGCTACTTGCTGTTTGTTTGTTACCTATGCATAGTCACTTAGCCCCCACCTACATGTACAGATTACCTCAACTAGCCTGTACTCCCGCACACTGACTTGGTACCGGTGCCCCCTGTATATAGCCTCCTTATTGTTATTGTTATTGTGTTACTTTTTATTAATTTATTTTTATTTTAGCCTACTTGGTAAATATTTAATATTTATATATATATATATTTATATATTTATTTTAGTTATATTTATACTCTTGATTTCTTTCTTTTGGCTTTTTGGAATGTGAGTGTATTGTTTTGTATCGCTACAATAGGTATTATTACGGCATTGTTGGAGCTAGAAACACAAGCATTTTGCTCGAACAATAAACTTTGATTTGTTTTTTGATATGATGTAATAGCTCTGCCTCATGCATATTTATTTTTGAAGGTTAAAAAGCGTCTTTGCGTTGCATCACTCCAAGTCTTCATAGTGTTCCATGGTTTCTCCCATATGGTATTGATTCATGTCGTCATTAGACAGCTTTCCATTGACCAGGCTTATTAGACAAAAGCAATGTCACAAAAACAAATACATTGTAACACGGGTAATGGAACTGGCAGCTATAGGAGAAATGTTGTTAACATAGACAACAGTTGTTTCTGTTTGACAAAGGTGGGTTTTTCTTTTGTGAACTGTCTTTATTGTGTGTGTGTGTGTGTGTGTGTGTGTGTGTGTGTGTGTGTGTGTGTGTGTGTGTGTGTGTGTGTGTGTGTGTGTGTGTGTGTGTGTGTGTGTGTGTGTGTGTGTGTGTGTGTGTGTGTGTGTGTGTCTAAGTTCTGATTCTATTTGGTTTCCATAACAACAGGTATACAATGTAGTCTTCAATACAATGTGATTAAATGATGAATGACTATCATCCTACTCAGTCAATTATATCCATATTTGATTATGTTTGGTTTGCATTTGATGTGAATTTGCGTAGAAATGTGGCCAATTGTAGTAAATTAGTAGGTGTTACAAGTCGCATCCTGCTGTTTTCAACAATGCCATTCTATTAAAACACAAGGTTCCCAAGTAACTGTACACCCATTTAACCTTACTATCAAGGCTGCTACAGTACATGTCCAACTGGAAGTTAGAGCTTCTGCAAGGTACGCATTCCAGCTTCCACCGGAAGAGAGAGTCTTGTCTAGTCTTGAGGAGCTTCTCTCTCCTCAGCTGCTGCTGTGCTAATTGTGGCGGCGATGGGAGGCGCTCTGAGGGAGTCTGGCGCTGGCCAGATGGAGGAAAGGTGGTTCAAATTGATTCCTTGCATTAGTCTTCATTAAGACCCTGGGCTCTGGGGCTCACTGCATGTGCCGGGTGCCTCTACTGGATGGAGAGAGGGGGAGAGAGAGAGATGCCCTCAGGGTTCTGCTGTGATGAGGTCCTGGTTAATAGAGAGGGGTGATGAATATAGCGGTGCAGTGCTAAGTGTGAGTGTGTGTGTGTGTTTGCATTTGTGTATGAATGTGTGCTTGTGTGTGTTTATGTATGTTTATGAATGTGTGTGAGGGGGGACAGAGAGAGGGATTTGAAGGAAACTAACTAACAGTGCTATCATCTTCTGTTTCTGTGTGTATACATGTATGAGTGGGAGCTTGTGTTGTATTCATGAGGACACTGTATTTACCCTTGAGGGTCTCCACACTCCCTGCATCACTTCTCAACTTCTCCCTCTTCACTCCCGTCCCCATCACAAACCTTGATCCCCTGCCTCACCTCTCTCTCCCTCCTCCTTCCTCACCTCGTCTTTGCCTCCTCCTCCTTTCTCACCTCTCTCCCTTCTCCTTCCTCACCTCTCTCCGTCCTCCTTCCTCATCCCTCTCGCCCTCCTCCTTCCTCATCCCTCTCTCCCTCCTCCTTCCTCAACTCCTCTCTCCCTCCTCCCTCCTCACATCCTCTCTGCCTCCTCCTTCCTCACCCCTCCCTGCCTCCTCTTACCTCACCTCTCCCTGCCTCCTCTTTCCTCACCTTTCTCTCTATCCTCCTTCCTCACCTCCTCTCTGCATCCTCCTCCTTCCTCACCCCTCTCTCTATCCTCCTTCCTCACCTCTCTCTCTCTCCTCCTTCCTCACCTCCTCTCTGCATCCTCCTCCTTCCTCACCCCTCTCTCTATCCTCCTTCCTCAGCCCTCTCTCTCTCCTCCTTCCTCACCCCTCTCTGCCTCCTCTTTCCTCACCTCCTCTCTAAAACATCCTTCCCCACCTCCTCTCTGCCTCTTCCTTCCTCACCTCCTCTCTGTCTCCTCTTTCCTCACCTCCTCTCTGCCTCCTCCTTCCTCACCCCTTTGCCTCCTCCTTCCTCACCCCTCTCTTCCTCCTCCTTCCTCACCCCTCTCTCCCTCCTCCTTCCTCACCCCTCTCTGCCTCCTCTTTCCTCACCCCTCTCTCCCTCCTCCTTCCATGTTTGCAAACACACAAACATATAGACACCCCCCTCCCATAAAACAAACATATAGACACCCCCCTCCCATAACACAAACATATAGACACCCCCCTCCCATAACACAAACATATAGACACCCCCCTCCCATAACACAAACATATAGACACCCCCTCCCATAACACAAACATATAGACACCCCCCCATAACACAAACATATAGACACCCCCCTCCCATAACACAAACATATAGACACCCCCCTCCCATAACACAAACATATAGACACCCCCTCCCATAACACAAACATATAGACACCCCCCTCCCATAACACAAACATATAGACACCCCCCCATAACACAAACATATAGACACCCCCCTCCCATAACACAAACATATAGACACCCCCCCATAACACAAACATATAGACACCCCCCTCCCATAACACAAACATATAGACACCCCCCCATAACACAAACATATAGACACCCCCTCCCATAACACAAACATATAGACACCCCCCATAACACAAACATATAGACACCCCCCTCCCATAACACAAACATATAGACACCCCCCTCCCATAACACAAACATATAGACACCCCCTCCCATAACACAAACATATAGACACCCCCCTCCCATAACACAAACATATAGACACCCCCCCATAACACAAACATATAGACACCCCCCCATAACACAAACATATAGACACCACCCCATAACACAAACATATAGACACCACCTCCCATAACACAAACATATAGACACACCCTCCCATAACACAAACATACTCCATACTCTCTCACTGCACACCACATTCCTCAGATGAAATGAACCTGACACGTATACATAAACAAGTGATCCTCATATAGCCCTGTGAGATTTATGCATGTGAATCCACATAGCGTTTTTTAATGACGGATTTGTCAGCCCGGATAAGCGCTGCTCGGCACGCGGTGAGGGACTGGCATGGGGCGGTCGTGGCTGCCGCATAGTGAGTTAGCGTGCAAGTCGTTGGTGGGAGGTTGCGAGGTTTGCTTGATGTTCTGTCGCTCATTCATGCCACGTTACCTGGATTACATAGACAAGGGGGCTTAGAGACGCTTCAATGGTAACCCTTACTTTGGTCTGTCACAGAAAAGCATGGAAAAGAGGAGAAGAGACTCTCGCTCTCTCAACCGCATTCAATTCCCCTCATCATTTATTTCTTGCTTCCTGTTGTTTGCCTTGCCCTCTTTCTCCATCCCCTCTTTCCCCTCTCTATATTCCCTGTCCTGTATAGCTCTCTTTCTCTCTCTCCCTCCCTCCCTCTCTCTCTCGCTCTCTCTATGTCTCACCATCCCTCCATTCTTTTTGCTTTCACCACTCTCACCTCCCTGTCACTGCACCGCTCCCTCCCTCATCTCCTCTCTGTGGAGCTTACTGTGTGTATGTCTCCAGGCTTACAGTACCTTGGCCTCAGATCATTGGAGTAGAGGACTTTACTGTCATACAGAGCCATGGAGATGACTCACTACTTCCTACACACCTCTGCATCCCAAATGGCACCCTATTCCCTACATAATGCACTGCTGTTGACCATAGCCCTATGGGTGTCTATGGGTCCTAGTCAAAAGTAGCATACTATATTTATTAATTAAACCTTTATTTAACTTTAAACTTTATTTAATACCCCTATATAGGGAATAGGGTGCCATTTGGGATGAAGACAGTGACTATTGATTATTTTCCTCCAACTGTACCACCAACTAAATGACTGCATGGTCTACGTCTTTAGAATCCAACTGGATGACTGCATACTCTACGTCTTTAGAATCCAACTGGATGACTGCATAGTCTACGTCTTTAGAATCCAACTGGATGACTGCATACTCTACGTCTTTAGAATCCAACTGGATGACTGCATAGTCTACGTCTTTAGAATCCAACTGGATGACTGCATACTCTACGTCTTTAGAATCCAACTGGATGACTGCATACTCTACGTCTTTAGAATCCAACTGGATGACCTATAGTCTACGTCTTTAGAATCCAACTGGATGACTGCATAGTCTACGTCTTTAGAATCCAACTGGATGACTGCATAGTCTACGTCTTTAGAATCCAACTGGATGACTGCATAGTCCACGTCTTTAGAATCCAACTGGATGACTGCATACTCTACGTCTTTAGAATCCAACTGGATGACTCCATAGTCTACGTCTTTAGAATCCAACTGGATGACTGCATACTCTACGTCTTTAGAATCCAACTGGATGACTGCATAGTCTACGTCTTTAGAATCCAACTGGATGACCTATAGTCTACGTCTTTAGAATCCAACTGGATGACTGCATAGTCTACGTCTTTAGAATCCAACTGGATGACTGCATAGTCTACGTCTTTGGAATCCAACTGGATGACTGCATAGTCTACGTCTTTAGAATCCAACTGGATGACTGCATAGTCTACGTCTTTGGAATCCAACTGGATGACTCCATAGTCTACGTCTTTAGAATCCAACTGGCTGACCTATAGTCTACATCTTTAGAATCCAACTGGATGACTCCATAGTCTACGTCTTTAGAATCCAACTGGATTACCTATAGTCTACGTCTTTAGAATCCAACTGGATGACTCCATAGTCTACGTCTTTAGAATCAACTGGATGACTGCATAGTCTACGTCTTTAGAATCCAACTAGATGACTGCATAGTCTACGTCTTTAGAATCCAACTGGATGACTGCATAGTCTATGTCTTTAGAATCCAACTGGATGACTGCATAGTCTACGTCTTTAGAATCCAACTGGATGACTCCATAGTCTACGTCTTTAGAATCCAACTGGATGACATATAGTCTACATCTTTAGAATCCAACTGGATGACTCCATAGTCTACGTCTTTAGAATCCAACTGGATGACCTATATGCTAAGTCTTTAGAATACAACTGGATGACTCCATAGTCTATGTCTTTAGAATCCAACTGGATGACCTATAGTCTACGTCTTTAGAATCCAACTGGATGACCTATAGTCTACGTCTTTAGAATCCAACTGGATGACTCCATAGTCTACGTCTTTAGAAACCAACTGGATCCCTCCATAGTCTACATCTTTAGAATCCAACTGGATCACTCCATAGTCTACGTCTTTAGAATCCAAATGGATCACTCCATAGTCTACGTCTTTAGAATCCAACTGGATCACTCCGTAGTCTATGTCTTTAGAATCCAACTGGATGACCTATGGTCTACGTCTTTAGAATCCAACTGGATGACTCCATAGTCTACGTCTTTAGAATCCAACTGGATGACTCCATAGTCTACGTCTTTAGAGTCTAACTGGATGACCTATAGTCTATTTCTTTAGAATCCACCTGGATGACTTATAGTCTACGTCTTTAAAATCCAACTGGATGACAACATAGTCTACGTCTTTAGAATCCAATTGGATGACTCCATAGTCTACGTCTTTAGAATCCAACTGGATGACTGCATAGTCTACGTCTTTAGAATCCAACTGGACGACTGCATAGTCTACATCTTTGGAATCCAACTGGATGACTCCATAGTCTACGTCTTTAGAATCCAACTGGATGACCTATAGTCTACGTCTTTAGAATCCAACTGGATGACTCCATAGTCTACGTCTTTAGAATCCAACTGGATTACCTATAGTCTACGTCTTTAGAATCCAACTGGATGACTCCATAGTCTACGTCTTTAGAATCAACTGGATGACTGCATAGTCCACGTCTTTAGAATCCAACTAGATGACTGCATAGTCTACGTCTTTAGAATCCAACTGGATGACTGCATAGTCTATGTCTTTAGAATCCAACTGGATGACTGCATAGTCTACGTCTTTAGAATCCAACTGGATGACTCCATAGTCTACGTCTTTAGAATCCAACTGGATGACATATAGTCTACATCTTTAGAATCCAACTGGATGACTCCATAGTCTACGTCTTTAGAATCCAACTGGATGACTCCATAGTCTATGTCTTTAGAATCCAACTGGATGACCTATAGTCTACGTCTTTAGAATCCAACTGGATGACTCCATAGTCTACGTCTTTAGAAACCAACTGGATCCCTCCATAGTCTACATCTTTAGAATCCAACTGGATCACTCCATAGTCTACGTCTTTAGAATCCAAATGGATCACTCCATAGTCTACGTCTTTAGAATCCAACTGGATGACTCCATAGTCTACGTCTTTAGAATCCAACTGGATGACTGCATAGTCCACGTCTTTAGAATCCAACTGGATCCATCCATAGTCTACGTCTTTAGAATCCAATTGGATGACTCCATAGTCTACGTCTTTAGAATCCAACTGGATGACTGCATAGTCTACGTCTTTAGAATCCAACTGGATGACTGCATAGTCTACGTTTTTGGAATCCAACTGGATGACTCCATAGTCTACGTCTTTAGAATCCAACCGGATGACCTATAGTCTACGTCTTTAGAATCCAACTGGATGACATATAGTCCACATCTTTAGAATCCAACTGGATGACTCCATAGTCTACGTCTTTAGAATCCAACTGGATGACTCCATAGTTTATGTCTTTAGAATCCAACTGGATGACCTATAGTCTACGTCTTTAGAATCCAACTGGATGACTCCATAGTCTACGTCTTTAGAAACCAACTGGATCCCTCCATAGTCTACATCTTTAGAATCCAACTGGATGACTCCATAGTCTACGTCTTTAGAATCCAATTGGATGACTCCATAGTCTACGTCTTTAGAATTCAACTGGATGACTGCATAGTCTACGTCTTTAGAATCCAACTGGATGACTGCATAGTCTACGTTTTTGGAATCCAACTGGATGACTCCATAGTCTACGTCTTTAGAATCCAACTGGATGACCTATAGTCTACGTCTTTAGAATCCAACTGGATGACTCCATAGTCTACGTCTTTAGAATCCAACTGGATTACATATAGTCTACGTCTTTAGTATCCAACTGGATGACTCCATAGTCTACGTCTTTAGAATCAACTGGATGACTGCATAGTCTACGTCTTTAGAATCCAACTAGATGACTGCATAGTCTACGTCTTTAGAATCCAACTGGATGACTGCATAGTCTATGTCTTTAGAATCCAACTGGATGACTGCATAGTCTACGTCTTTAGAATCCAACTGGATGACTCCATAGTCTACGTCTTTAGAATCCAACTGGATGACATGTAGTCTCCATCTTTAGAATCCAACTGGATGACTCCATAGTCTACGTCTTTAGAATCCAACTGGATGACTGCATAGTCTACGTCTTTAGAATCCAACTGGATGACCTATATTCTACGTCTTTAGAATACAACTGGATGACTCCATAGTCTATGTCTTTAGAATCCAACTGGATGACCTATAGTCTACGTCTTTAGAATCCAACTGGATGACTCCATAGTCTACGTCTTTAGAAACCAACTGGATCCCTCCATAGTCTACGTCTTTAGAATCCAACTGGATGACCTATAGTCTACGTCTTTAGAATCCAACTGGATGACTGCATAGTCTACGTCTTTAGAATCCAACTGGATGACTGCATAGTCTACGTCTTTGGAATCCAACTGGATGACTGCATAGTCTACGTCTTTAGAATCCAACTGGATGACTGCATAGTCTACGTCTTTGGAATCCAACTGGATGACTCCATAGTCTACGTCTTTAGAATCCAACTGGCTGACCTATAGTCTACATCTTTAGAATCCAACTGGATGACTCCATAGTCTACGTCTTTAGAATCCAACTGGATTACCTATAGTCTACGTCTTTAGAATCCAACTGGATGACTCCATAGTCTACGTCTTTAGAATCAACTGGATGACTGCATAGTCTACGTCTTTAGAATCCAACTAGATGACTGCATAGTCTACGTCTTTAGAATCCAACTGGATGACTGCATAGTCTATGTCTTTAGAATCCAACTGGATGACTGCATAGTCTACGTCTTTAGAATCCAACTGGATGACTCCATAGTCTACGTCTTTAGAATCCAACTGGATGACATATAGTCTACATCTTTAGAATCCAACTGGATGACTCCATAGTCTACGTCTTTAGAATCCAACTGGATGACCTATATGCTAAGTCTTTAGAATACAACTGGATGACTCCATAGTCTATGTCTTTAGAATCCAACTGGATGACCTATAGTCTACGTCTTTAGAATCCAACTGGATGACCTATAGTCTACGTCTTTAGAATCCAACTGGATGACTCCATAGTCTACGTCTTTAGAAACCAACTGGATCCCTCCATAGTCTACATCTTTAGAATCCAACTGGATCACTCCATAGTCTACGTCTTTAGAATCCAAATGGATCACTCCATAGTCTACGTCTTTAGAATCCAACTGGATCACTCCGTAGTCTATGTCTTTAGAATCCAACTGGATGACCTATGGTCTACGTCTTTAGAATCCAACTGGATGACTCCATAGTCTACGTCTTTAGAATCCAACTGGATGACTCCATAGTCTACGTCTTTAGAGTCTAACTGGATGACCTATAGTCTATTTCTTTAGAATCCACCTGGATGACTTATAGTCTACGTCTTTAAAATCCAACTGGATGACAACATAGTCTACGTCTTTAGAATCCAATTGGATGACTCCATAGTCTACGTCTTTAGAATCCAACTGGATGACTGCATAGTCTACGTCTTTAGAATCCAACTGGACGACTGCATAGTCTACATCTTTGGAATCCAACTGGATGACTCCATAGTCTACGTCTTTAGAATCCAACTGGATGACCTATAGTCTACGTCTTTAGAATCCAACTGGATGACTCCATAGTCTACGTCTTTAGAATCCAACTGGATTACCTATAGTCTACGTCTTTAGAATCCAACTGGATGACTCCATAGTCTACGTCTTTAGAATCAACTGGATGACTGCATAGTCCACGTCTTTAGAATCCAACTAGATGACTGCATAGTCTACGTCTTTAGAATCCAACTGGATGACTGCATAGTCTATGTCTTTAGAATCCAACTGGATGACTGCATAGTCTACGTCTTTAGAATCCAACTGGATGACTCCATAGTCTACGTCTTTAGAATCCAACTGGATGACATATAGTCTACATCTTTAGAATCCAACTGGATGACTCCATAGTCTACGTCTTTAGAATCCAACTGGATGACTCCATAGTCTATGTCTTTAGAATCCAACTGGATGACCTATAGTCTACGTCTTTAGAATCCAACTGGATGACTCCATAGTCTACGTCTTTAGAAACCAACTGGATCCCTCCATAGTCTACATCTTTAGAATCCAACTGGATCACTCCATAGTCTACGTCTTTAGAATCCAAATGGATCACTCCATAGTCTACGTCTTTAGAATCCAACTGGATGACTCCATAGTCTACGTCTTTAGAATCCAACTGGATGACTGCATAGTCCACGTCTTTAGAATCCAACTGGATCCATCCATAGTCTACGTCTTTAGAATCCAATTGGATGACTCCATAGTCTACGTCTTTAGAATCCAACTGGATGACTGCATAGTCTACGTCTTTAGAATCCAACTGGATGACTGCATAGTCTACGTTTTTGGAATCCAACTGGATGACTCCATAGTCTACGTCTTTAGAATCCAACCGGATGACCTATAGTCTACGTCTTTAGAATCCAACTGGATGACATATAGTCCACATCTTTAGAATCCAACTGGATGACTCCATAGTCTACGTCTTTAGAATCCAACTGGATGACTCCATAGTTTATGTCTTTAGAATCCAACTGGATGACCTATAGTCTACGTCTTTAGAATCCAACTGGATGACTCCATAGTCTACGTCTTTAGAAACCAACTGGATCCCTCCATAGTCTACATCTTTAGAATCCAACTGGATGACTCCATAGTCTACGTCTTTAGAATCCAATTGGATGACTCCATAGTCTACGTCTTTAGAATTCAACTGGATGACTGCATAGTCTACGTCTTTAGAATCCAACTGGATGACTGCATAGTCTACGTTTTTGGAATCCAACTGGATGACTCCATAGTCTACGTCTTTAGAATCCAACTGGATGACCTATAGTCTACGTCTTTAGAATCCAACTGGATGACTCCATAGTCTACGTCTTTAGAATCCAACTGGATTACATATAGTCTACGTCTTTAGTATCCAACTGGATGACTCCATAGTCTACGTCTTTAGAATCAACTGGATGACTGCATAGTCTACGTCTTTAGAATCCAACTAGATGACTGCATAGTCTACGTCTTTAGAATCCAACTGGATGACTGCATAGTCTATGTCTTTAGAATCCAACTGGATGACTGCATAGTCTACGTCTTTAGAATCCAACTGGATGACTCCATAGTCTACGTCTTTAGAATCCAACTGGATGACATGTAGTCTCCATCTTTAGAATCCAACTGGATGACTCCATAGTCTACGTCTTTAGAATCCAACTGGATGACTGCATAGTCTACGTCTTTAGAATCCAACTGGATGACCTATATTCTACGTCTTTAGAATACAACTGGATGACTCCATAGTCTATGTCTTTAGAATCCAACTGGATGACCTATAGTCTACGTCTTTAGAATCCAACTGGATGACTCCATAGTCTACGTCTTTAGAAACCAACTGGATCCCTCCATAGTCTACGTCTTTAGAATCCAACTGGATGACTCCATAGTCTACGTCTTTAGAATCCAAATGGATCACTCCATAGTCTACGTCTTTAGAATCGAACTGGGTGACTCAATAGTCTACGTCTTTAGAATCCAACTGGATGACCTATGGTCTACGTCTTTAGAATCCAACTGGATGACCTATAGTCTACGTCTTTAGAATCCAACTGGATGACTCCATAGTCTACGTCTTTAGAGTCTAACTGGATGACCTATAGTCTATTTCTTTAGAATCCACCTGGATGACTTATAGTCTACGTCTTTAAAATCCAACTGGATGACAACATAGTCTACGTCTTTAGAATCCAATTGGATGACTCCATAGTCTACGTCTTCAGAATCCAACTGGATGACTGCATACTCTACGTCTTTAGAATCCAACTGGATGACCTATAGTCTACGTCTTTAGAATCCAACAGGATGACTCCATAGTCTACGTCTTTAGAATCCAACTGGATGACCTATAGTCTACGTCTTTTGAATCCAACTGGATGACTCCATAGTCTACGTCTTTAGAATCCAACTGGATGACTTCATAGTCTACGTCTTTAGAATCCAACTGGATCACTCCATAGTCTACGTCTTTAGAATCCAACTGGATGACCTATAGTCTACGTCTTTAGAATCCAACTGGATGACTGCATAGTCTACGTCTTTAGAATCCAACTGGATCACTCCATAGTCTACGTCTTTGGAATCCAACTGGATGACCTATAGTCTATGTCTTTAGAATCCAACTGGATGACTCCATAGTCTACGTCTTTAGATTCCAATTGGATGACTCCATAGTCTACGTCTTTAGAATCCAACTGGATGACTGCATAGTATACGTCTTTAGAATCCAACTGGATGACTCCATAGTCTACGTCTTTAGAATCCAACTGGATGACTCCATAGTCTACGTCTTTAAAATCCAGCTGGATGACTCCATAGTCTACGTCTTTAAAATCCAGCTGGATGACTCCATAGTCTATGTGTTTAGAATCCAACTGGATAACTGCATAGTCTACGTCTTTAGAATTCAACTGGATGACTGCATAGTCTATGTCTTTAGAATCCAACTGGATGACTCCTGAGTCTACGTCTTTAGAATCCAACTGGATGACTCCATAGTCTACGTCTTTAGAATCCAACTGGATGACTCCATAGTCTACGTCTTTATAGTCTAACTGGATGACCTATAGTCTATTTCTTTAGAATCCACCTGGATGACTTATAGTCTACGTCTTTAAAATCCAACTGGATGACAACATAGTCTACGTCTTTAGAATCCAACTGGATGACTGCATAGTCTGCGTCTTTAGAATCCAACTGGATGACTGCATAGTCTACGTCTTTAAAATCCAACTGGATGACAACATAGTCTACGTCTTTAGAATCCAACTGGATGACTCCATAGTCTACGTCTTTAGAATCCAACTGGATGACCTATAGTCTACGTCTTTAGAATCCAACTGGATCACTCCATATTCTACGTCTTTAGAATCCAACTGGGTCACTCCATAGTCTATGTCTTTAGAATCCAACTGGATGACCTATAGTCTACGTCTTTAGAATCCAACTGGATGACTGCATAGTCTACGTCTTTAGAATCCAACTGGATGACTGCATAGTCTGCGTCTTTAGAATCCAACTGGATGACTGCATAGTCTACGTCTTTAGAATCCAACTGGATGACTCCATAGTCTACGTCTTTAGAATCCAACTGGATGACTGCATAGTATACGTCTTTCGAATCCAACTGGATGACTCCATAGTCTACGTCTTTAGAATCCAACTGGATGACTCCATAGTCTACGTCTTTAGAATCCAACTGGATGACTCCATAGTCTACGTCTTTAGAGTCTAACTGGATGACCTATAGTCTATTTCTTTAGAATCCACCTGGATGACTTATAGTCTACGTCTTTAAAATCCAACTGGATGACAACATAGTCTACGTCTTTAGAATCCAACTGGATGACTGCATACTCTACGTCTTTAGAATCAAACTGGATGACTGCAAAGTCTACGTCTTTAGAATCCAACTGGATGACTGCATAGTCTGCGTCTTTAGAATCCAACTGGATGACTGCATAGTCTACGTCTTTAGAATCCAACTGGATGACCTATAGTCTACGTCTTTAGAATCCAACTGGATGACTCCATAGTCTACGTCTTTAGAATCCAACTGGATGACCTATAGTCTACGTCTTTAGAATCCAACTGGATCACTCCATATTCTACGTCTCTAGAATCCAACTGGGTCACTCCATAGTCTACGTCTTTAGAATCCAACTGGATGACCTATAGTCTACGTCTTTAGAATCCAACTGGATGACTGCATAGTCTACGTCTTTAGAATCCAACTGGATGACTGCATAGTCTGCGTCTTTAGAATCCAACTGGATGACTGCATAGTCTACGTCTTTAGAATCCAACTGGATGACCTATAGCCTACGTCTTTAGAATCCAACTGGATGACTCCATAGTCTACGTCTTTAGAATCCAACTGGATGACTCCATAGTCTACGTCTTTAGAATCCAACTGGATCACTCCATATTCTACGTCTTTAGAATCCAACTGGGTCACTCCATAGTCTACGTCTTTAGAATCCAACTGGATGACCTATAGTCTACGTCTTTAGAATCCAACTGGATGACTGCATAGTCTACGTCTTTAGAATCCAACTGGATCACTCCATAGTCTACGTCTTTAGAATCCAACTGGTTGACTGCATAGTCTACGTCTTTAAAATCCAGCTGGATGACTCCATAGTCTATGTGTTTAGAATCAAACTGGATAACTGCATAGTCTACGTCTTTAGAATCCAACTGGATGACTGCATAGTCTACGTCTTTAGAATCCAACTGGATGACTCCATAGTCTACGTCTTTAGAATCCAACTGGATGACTCCATAGTCTACGTCTTTAGAATCCAACTGGATGACTCCATAGTCTATCTCTTTAGAATCCAACTGGATGACTGCATAGTCTACGTCTTTAGAATCCAACTGGATGACCTATAGTCTACGTTTTTAGAATCCAACTGGATGACTCCATAGTCTACTTCTTTACAATCCAACTGGATGACTCCATAGTCTACGTCTTTAGAATCCAACTGGATGACTGCATAGTCTACGTCTTTAGAATCCAACTGGATGACTCCATAGTCTACGTCTTTAGAATCCAACTGGATGACTCCATAGTCTACGTCATTAGAATCCAACTGGATGACCTATAGTCTACGCCTTTAGAATCCAACTGGATGACTCCATAGTCTACGTCTTTACAATCCAACTGGATGACTCCATAGTCTATGTCTTTAGAATCCAACTGGATGTCTGCATAGTCTACGTCTTTAGAATCCAACTGGATGAATCCATAGTCTATGTCTTTAAAATCCAACTGGATGACTCCATAGTCTACGTCTTTAGAATCCAACTGGATGACCAATAGTCTACGTCTTTAGAATCCAACTGGATGACTGCATAGTCTACGTCTTTAGAATCCAACTGGATAACTCCATAGTCTACGTCTTTAGAATCGAACTGGGTGACTCCATAGTCTACGTCTTTAGAATCGAACTGGGTGACTCCATAGTCTACGTCTTTAGAATCGAACTGGGTGACTCAATAGTCTACGTCTTTAGAATCGAACTGGGTGACTCCATAGTCTACGTCATTAGAATCGAACTGGGTGACTCCATAGTCTACGTCTTTAGAATCGAACTGGGTGACTCCATAGTCTACGTCATTAGAATCGAACTGGGTGACTCCATAGTCTACGTCATTAGAATCGAACTGGGTGACTCAATAGTCTACGTCTTTAGAATCCAACTGGATGACTCCATAGTCTACGTCATTAGAATCGAACTGGGTGACTCCATAGTCTACGTCTTTAGAATCGAACTGGGTGACTCAATAGTCTACGTCTTTAGAATCCAATGTACTGAACCAAATAGATTTTTTGCTAAAGTGCTTAATCCTAACTTTTGTGTGAAAGATGCAATCAATTGATGTCAATATGAAATTAATCCAGGGGCGGAAAAGCATGAATTGTAGGTTATTTTTAATAGTGCTGATTAATAGTGTTTCCAAACTTTCCCAGTCACTCATAACCAAGGAATTACACCTGCAATACCTCAAGCACTAATATTTTTCAACATACAGTACCAGTTTGGACACACCTACTGATTCCTGTTTTTTGTTGTTGTTTTTTTAAACTATTTTCTACATTGTAGAATAATAGTGAAGACATCAAAACTATGAAATAACACATATGGAATCAAAATATATTTTATATTTGAGATTCTTTTCAAGTAGCCACCTGTAACCATGTACGCTGAGAGTCGGGAAGCAAGTTCAAGGAGTGAATAGATTTAATGAATAAATGAACACAACAAGAAACACAAACAGCGCACCGACATGAAACAGGAACAGAAACAATGACGACTGGGGAAGAAATCAAAGGGAGTGACATATAAAGGGCAGGTAATCAAGGAGGTGATGGAGTCCAGGTGAATGTCATTATGCGCAGATGCGCGTAACACTGGTGACAGGTGTGCGCCATAACGAGCAGCCTGGTGACCTAGAGGCCGGAGAGGGAGCACACATGACACCAACCTTTGCCTTGATGACAGCTTTGCACACTCTTGTCATCCTCTAATCCAGCTTCATGAGGTAGTCTCCTGGAATGCATTTCAATTAACAGGTGTGCCTTGTTAAAAGTTAGTTTGTGGAATTTCTTCTTAATGTGTTTGAGCCAATCAGTTATGTTGTGAGAAGGTAGGGGTGGTATACAGAAGATTGCCCTATTTGTTAAAAGACCAAGTCCATATTATAGCAAGAACAGCTCAAATAAGCAAAAAGAAACGACAGTCCATCATTACTTTAAGACATGAAGGTCAGTCAATGCGGAAAATTTCAAGAACTTTTAAAGTTTCTTCAAGTGCAGTTGCAAACACCATCAAGCGCAATGATGAAACTGGCTCTCATGAGGACCGCCACAGGAAAGGAAGACACCGAGTTACATCTGCTGCAGAGGATACGTTCATTAGAGTTACCAGTATTAGAAATTGCAGGCCAAATAAATGCTTCACAGAGTTCTAGTAACAGACAAATCCAATTTTATTTGTCACAAACACATGGTTAGCAGATGTTAATGCAAGTGTAGCGAAATGCTTGTGCTTCTAGTTCTGACAATGCAGTAATAACCAACAAGTAATCTAACCTAACAATTTCACAACAACTACCTTATACACACAAGTGTAAAGGAATGAAGAATATGTACATAAAAATATATTAATGAGTGATGGTACAGAACGGCATAGGCAAGATGCAATAGTTGGTATCGAGTACAGTATATACATATGAGATGAGTAATGTAGGGTATGTAAACATTATATGAAGTGGCATTGTTTAAACTGGCTAGTGATACATTTTTTTCATCAATTTTTACATGGTTAAAGTGGCTGGACATGAGGCAGTATGTTGGCAGCAGCCACTCAATGTTAGTGGTGGCTGTTTAACAGTCTGATGGCCTTGAGATAGAAGCTGTTTTTCAATCTCTCTGTCCCTGCTTTGATGCACCTGTACTGACCTCGCCTTCTGGATGATAGCGGGGTGAACAGGCAGTGGCTCGGGTGGTTGTTGTCCTTGATGATCTTTATGGCCTTCCTGTGACATCGGGTGGTGTCACAGGAAGGCCATAGGACATCACAACATGAACTGTTCAGAGGAGACTGCGTGGAGCAGGCCTTCATGGTTGAATTGCTGCAAAGAGTACCACTACTAAAGGACACCAATAATAAGAAGAGACTTGTTTGGGCCAATAAACATGAGCAATGGACATTAGACTAGTGGAAATCTGTCCTTTGGTGTGATTAGTCCAATTTTGAGATTTTTGGTTCCAACCACCTTGTCTTTGTGAGACGCAGAGTAGGGGAACGGATGATCTCCACATGTGTGGTTCCTAACGTGAAGCATGGAGGAGGAGGTGTGATGGTGTGGGGGTGCTTTGTTGGTGAGACTGTCAGTGATTTATTTAGAATTCAAGGCACACTTAACCAGCATGGGTACCACAGCATTCTGCAGCGATACGTCATCCCATCTGCACTTAGTGGGACCAGTGGCGACCTGTCATTCAGGGCAGGTGGGGCAGAGCCTGTTTTGTATGTTATTTTGGCATTAATACATATCACATACCAGTTTGCAAACAATGTAAAAGAAATGCATATATTATTGAGTTAATAAAGTGTAAAGGAGTGCGTAACTGGCTGCAGGGAAGTCAGGCGCAGAAGAGCAGAAATGGGTAGCAAACGGAGCCCTTTATTGAGGCGAACAAAACATGGTACTAAGAATGGTACTAAACATGGTACTAAACATGGTACTAAACACACACGGGTTACAATAACCCGGCGCAAACCAGCCTGGAGTACACATACATTTACATATAACAATTCCACACACAGACATGGGGGGAAACAGAGGGTTATATGCAAGACGAGTAATGAGGGAATGCTAAACAGGTGTGCGGGGAAACAAGACAAAACAAATGGAAAATGAAAGGTGGATCGGCGATGGCTAGAAGACTGGTGACGTCGACCGCCGAACGCCGCCCAAACAAGGAGAGGGACCGACCTCGGCGGATGTCGTGACATAAAGCCGCTTACGAACATGGTCTCTTTCTTTTTTCTTGAGAAAGGCAGCTCCAAAATGCAGGTGTTTCAGCCTAGCTCAGTGCATTCTGTGATGGTGGGGAGAGCCAGCAGAAAATACGAGCATTGCGCCGTGATTGGCTCAGTGTTCTGTCACTCATGGGGACACTACATCATCGCCAAGATTAACTTCTTGCGAATATAGGGGGTGCTGTTTCGCATTAGTATAATTTGCTCTACAGATTAAACTGCCTAGTACTCAATTCTTGCTCGTACAATATGCATATTATTATTATTGTTGGATAGAAAACACTCTCTAGTTTCTATAGCCGTTTGAATTATGTCTCTGAGTGGAACAGAACTCCTTCTACAGCACTTTTCATGACAGGGAGTCAGATTTCAGACATCTTGGCCCCTGATCCCAGGTCGGTTTAACCTGTCTAGGATCAGCGTGGCTCTAGCGGCACACCCCCCCCCCCCCACTGAAAAACCAGTGCCGCGAAATTCAAAAAAAATATATTTTTTAAATATTTAACTTTCACACATTAAAGTCCAATACAGCTAATGAAAGACACAGATCTTGTGAATCCAGTCAACATTTCCGATTTCTAAAATGTTTTACAGGGAAGACACAATATGTAAAGATGTACATCTATTACCTAAAAACACATTAGCATAATCCACCATCTTTTATTTGTCCACCAACACCAGTAGCCATCACCAATTCGGCTAAACTAAGATATTTATAGCCCCTAACCAACAAAAAAACTCATCAGATGACAGTCTGATAACATATTTATGGTATGGGATAGGTTTTGTTAGAAAAAAGTGCATATTTCAGGTAGATATCATAGTTTACAATTGCACCCACCGTCACAAATGGAATAGAAAAACTACTTAGAGCAACGTGTTTACCTACTTACTAATCATCAAACATTTCGTAAAAATACACAGCATACACGAATCGAAAGACACAGATCCTGTGAATACAGACAATATTTCAGATTTTCTAAGTGTCTTACAGCGAAAACACAATAAATCGTTATATTAGCTTAGCACATAGCAATTAGCAGCCCAGCATTGATTCTAGCCAAAGTGAGCGATAAAAGTCAACATCGCCAAAAGATATTAATTTTTTCACTAACCTTCTCAGAATTCTTCCGATGACACTCCTGTAACATCATATTACACATTCCATATAGAGTTTGATCGCAAATGTTTATATTTAGCCACCAAAATCATGGTTAGACAATGTGAAATGTAGACAAGCTGGTAAAGAAAAAGTCCTTGCGCCACTTAGACAGTGATCTACTCTTATACATAAATACTCATAAACGTGACTAAAAAATATAGGGTGGACAGGGATTGATAGACAATTTAATTCTTAACCTGTTGGGGATGGGGGCGCTGTTTAGACTACTTATGCTAATGTGGCTAATTTTTTAAACGGCTTCCCACAAAATCCTTGATCGTACAATATGCATATTATTATTATTATTGGATAGAAAACAGTCTATAGTTTCTATAGGAGTTGAAATTTTGTCTCTAAGTGGAACAGAGCCCATTCTACAGCAATTTCCCTGACATGGAGTCAGATTTGAGACATGTTGGCCACTTTTCTGAAGTCAGTTAAAAGGGCACTGTCGTTGCTATGACTATACGGACACTTCTTACGTCTTCCCCTGGATGCCTTTACGTGATGACGATTCCAACGGGCTCGATTGCGCGTTCACAGGCCCTACAAATGAAAAAACTCTGAAGCTAGTCATTCTTTGGGAGCTGCGTAACGCGCGTGGAAGACACCGACCCTCTCCTGTTCCAAGCGTTAGTTTAGCCTGTTATATTTCTCCGGTCATCTTTTCACTCGTTATAGGAGTTAAAAACATCATAAGGTAGTTAATTTAAAGCGTTTTATAGCAATTTATATCCGTTTAGTGCGATTTTGGGACATTTATTTTTGCAACGATGTGAAAAGTTGGGCACGCTTTTCAGTTCATCCCGAACGCAGTTGACTTTTCCACATGGCAAGAGGACAGCTTTCCACCAAAAGACGATTTCTCCCAAGAAAGGATCCTTTGCCCAAGATACTGATGGAAGAACAGCTCAAGGTAGGACATTTTTATTATGATAAATCGTGTTTCTGTCGAAACATTTTAGTGGCTTAGGACGCCATGTTTTTTGACGTAGCTTCGCTTGGCGCAAACTGTATTGAAAAGTAAGGATAAATTAAAAAATGTAATAACGCAATTGTATTAAGAATTAAATTGTCTATCAATCCCTGTCCACCCTATATTTTTTAGTCACGTTTATGAGTATTTATGTATAAGAGTAGATCACTGTCTAAGTGGCGCAAGGACATTTTCTTTACCAGCTTGTCTACATTTCACATTGTCTAACCATGATTTTGGTGGCTAAATATAAACATTTTCGATCAAACTCTATATGGATTGTGTAATATGATGTTACAGGAGTGTCATCTGAAGAATTCTGAGAAGGTTAGTGAAAAAATTAATATATTTTTGGCGATGTTGACGTTATCGCCCACTTTGGCTAGAATCAATGCTGGGCTGCTATGTGCTATGTGCTATGCTAATATAACGATTTATTGTGTTTTCGCTGTAAGACACTTAGAAAATCTGAAATATTGTCTGTATTCACAGGATCTGTGTCTTTCGATTCGTGTATGCTGTGTATTTTTACGAAATGTTTGATGATTAGTAGTTAGGTAAACACGTTGCTCATTGTAATTATTCTAGTCCATTTGTGATGGTGGGTGCAATTGTAAACTATGCCATATACCTGAAATATGCACTTTTTTCTAACAAAACCTATCCCATACCATAAATATGTTATCAGACTGTCATCTAATGAGTTTTTTTGTTGGTTAGGGGCTATAAATATCTTAGTTTAGCCGAATTGGTGATGGCTACTGGTGTTGGTGGACAAATAAAAGATGGTGGATTATGCTAATGTGTTTTTAGGTAATAGATGTACATCTTTACATATTGTGTCTTCCCTGTAAAACATTTTAAAAATCGGAAATGTTGACTGGATTCATAAGATCTGTGTCTTTCATTAGCTGTATTGGACTTTAATGTGTGAAAGTTAAATATTTTAAAAAAATATTTTTTTTGAATTTCGCGGCACTGGTTTTTCAGTGGGGGGGGGGGGGGGGGGGGGGTGCCGCTAGCGCCACGCTGATCCTAGACAGGTTAATACAATTGCGGAATAACATTTTTTAATTTATCCTTACTTTTAAATACAATTTGCGCCTAGCGAAGCTACGTCATAAAACATGGCGTCCTAAGCCACTAAAATGTTTCGACAGAAACACGATTTATCATAATAAAAATGTCCTACCTTGAGCTGTTCTTCCATCAGTATCTTGGGCAAAGGATCCTTTCTTGGGAGAAATCGTCTTTTGGTGGAAAGCTGTCCTCTTGCCATGTGGAAATGTCAACTGCGTTCGGGATGAACTGAAAAGCGTGCCCAACTTTTCACATAGTTGCAAAAATAAATGTCCCAAAATCGCACTAAACGGATATAAATTGCTATAAAACGCTTTAAATTAACTACCTTATGATGTTTTTAACTCCTATAACGAGTGAAAAGATGACCGGAGAAATATAACAGGCTAAACTAACGCTTGGAACAGGAGCGGGTCGGTGTCCAGCACGCGCGTTACGCACCAAGGAAAGACTTGCTAGCTACAGGGTTTTTTGATTTATAGGGCCTGTGAACGCGCAATCGACCCCATTGGAATCGTCATCACGTAAAGGCATCCAGGGGAAGACGTAAGAAGTGTCCGTATAGTTATAGCAATATCAGTGCCGTTTTAACTGACTTCAGAACAGTGGCCAACATTTCTGAAATCTGAATCCATGTCAGGGAAATTGCTGTAGAATGGGCTCTGTTCCACTTAGAGACAAAATTTCAACTCCTATAGAAACTATAGACTGTTTTCTATCCAATAATAATAATAATATGCATATTGTACGATCAAGGATTTTGTGGGAAGCCGTTTAAAAAATTAGCCAAATTAGCATAAATAGTCTCAACAGCGCCCCCATCCCCAACAGGTTAAAGGTCTGTGTAAATGCTATGGAGAAACAGACACTTCTTACGTCTTCCCCTGGATGTCAGTACGTGATGACGCTTTGAATGGAGTCGATTGCGCAATCAGGGCCTCTATAAATCACCAAATACCGGAAGTAACTTCCTTTGGCTGCCTGCGCCTGACGCACGAAGGACGTCGGACTCGCCTCCTTCCAACCTGTTGTTTAGCCAGTAATATTTCTCCGGTCATGTTTTTACTCGTTATAGGTGTTAACAACATCATAAGGTAGTTAATTTGAACCGTTTTATAGCAATTTATATCAGTTTAGTGCGATTTTGAGGCATTTCTTTCTGAGACACTTTGAACCGCTGGGCACTTTTCCAGTTCATGCCGAACGTTAGTGGGCATTTCCACATGGCAAGAGGACAGCTTTCGACCAAAAGACGATTAGACCCAAGAAAGGATTCATTGCCCAAGATTCTGATGGAAGAACAGCTCATAGTAAGAACAATTTATTATGATAAATCTTGTTTCTGTCGAAAAATGTTAAACGCTTATGCCGCCATTTTGTTTGTTATAGCTTCGCTTGGCGCAACCTGTATTGAAAAGTAAGGATAATTAAAAAAATGTAATTCAGCGATTGTATTAAGAATTAAATTGTCTATCAATCGCTGTCCATCCTGTATTTTTTAGTCAAGTTTATGAGTATTTATGTATAAGACTAGATCACTGTCTAATATGGCGCACAACATTTTCTAACCAGCTGGGCTACTTTTCTCATTGTCTAACCACGTTTTTTTGTGGCTAAATATGCACATTTTCGAACAAACTCTATATGTATGTTGTAATATGATGTTACAGGAGTGTCATCGGAAGAATTCTGAGAAGGTTAGTGAAAAAATTTATATATTTTGGCGATGATTACGTTATCGCTCTCTTTGGCTAGAATCAATGCTCTGGTAACGTTTGCACATGTGGTATGCTAATATAACGATTTATTGTGTTTTCGCTGTAAGACACTTAGAAAATCTGAAATATGGTCTGGATTCACAGGATCTGTGTCTTTCGATTAGTGTACGCTGTGTATTTTTACGAAATGTTTTATGATTAGTAATTAGGTAATACACGTTGCTCTGTATTTTTTCTAGTCGAGTTGTGATGGTGGGTGCAATTGTAAACTATGATTTATACCTGAAATATGCACATTTTTCTAACAAAACCTATCCTATACCATAAATATGTTATCAGACTGTCATCTGATGAGGTTTTTTCTTGGTTAGTGGCTATCAATATCTTTATTTGGCCGAAATGGTGATAGCTACTGGTGGAGAGAAAAAATGGTGGACAAAGAAAAATGGTGTCTTTTGCTAACGTGGTTAGCTAATAGATTTACATATTTTGTCTTCCCTGTAAAACATTTAAAAAATCTGAAATGGTGGCTTTATTCACAAGATCTGTATCTTTCATTAGGTGTCTTGGACTTGTGATTTAATGATATTTAGATGCTACTATTTAATTGTGACACTATGCTAGCGATGCTACTCAGTGTGTGGGGGGGGGGGGGAGGGGGGTGCTCCCGGACCCGGGGTAGTGAGGCGTGAAAGGTTAAGTCCTTAGTAAGGGTAGATATCCAAAATGTCAGCCCTTAGGGTCCTGCCATAGAGTTATATTACAAGTGCCCTTCCAAGAAGGCTCAAGGTCATTGACCACAGATAATATGACGTCAAATCACATTATATGTACAGTAGCTTTGATTGGACTGATCATGTCAACATCTTACTTTCAAATTCTTAGCTAGCAGTTGTCATCATGAATTAAGTCGACAATCTACTGGCAAATCCTTTTTAAGATGTCTAACCCCGGGCCCCCCCCCCCCACACATTCTACTGAAAAGGCAGCGTGCGAAATTCAAAAAATATTTAAGTCCAATACAGCAAATGAAAGATACACATCTTGTGAATACAGCCAACATGTCCGATTTTTTAAATGTTTCACAGCGAAAACACCACGTATATTTATGTTAGCTCACCACCAAATACAAAAAAGCACAGACATTTCTTTCACAGCACAGGTAGCTTGCACAAAACCCCCAAATAGAGATAGAATTAGTCACTAACCAAGAAACAACTTCATCAGATGACAGTCTTATAACATGTTATACAATACATCTATGTTTTGTTCGAAAAATGTGCATATTTCAGGTATAAATCATAGTTTTACATTGCAGCTACAATCACAAATATCACCAAAGCAGCTAGAATAACTACAGAGAGCAACGTGAAATACGTAAATACTCATCATAAAACATTTTTGAAAAATACATGGTGTACAGCAAATGAAAGACAAACATCTTGTGAATCCAGACAATATTTCAGATTTTTTAAGTGTTTTACAGCGAAAACACAATATAGCATTATATTAGCTTACTACAATAGCCAACCACACAACCGCATTCATTCACCTCAAAAAAAAAAAACAGCAAAAGATATACATTTATTCACTAACCTTGATAAACTTCATCAGATGACAGTCCTATAACATTGTGTTACACAATACATATATGTTTTGTTCGAAAATGTGCATATTTAGCGGTACAAATCGTGGTTTTACAATGTGAATACGTAGCCAAACTGCACAAAATTATCCGGATATATTTCTGACACTCACCTAATCTAATCAAAGAACTCATCATAAACTTTACTAAAAAATACATGTTGTGCAGCAAATTAAAGATACACTAGTTCTTAATGCAATCGGCGTGTTAGAATTCTAAAAATAACTTTAGTACGACATACAGCTTACGTTATAGCGAGACAGCGCCTGCAATGAGAGCGGAAAATAGTACTAAACATTTTCCACAGAAATACGAAATAACATCATAAATGGTTCCTACTTTTGCTGAGCTTCCATCAGAATGTTGTACAAGGAGTCCTTTGTCCAGAATAATCGTTGTTTGGTGTTAGAATGTCCTCTTCTCCTGTCGAATTAGCAACCAAAGCTAGCCAAGTGGCGCGAAGTTGTCCATCTTCACCAAATGCAGAGAACAGAAAACGCCAAATCTCCCGATAAACGTTCAATAATCTGATAAAACTATATTGAAAAAACATACTTTACGATGATATTATCACATGTATCAAATAAAATCAAAGCCGGAGATATTAGCCGTCTATACCGAAAGCTTTTCAGAAGGCAATCCAGGGTTCCTTCCCGCTCCTTGCTGAACAAAGGAAATTAGGGGTCACATCATTCCAAGAGCTCTTGTTCGACCTCAGATCAAGCTAGACACCCCATTCAACCTCTCACTGCCTCTTGACATCTAGTGGAAGGCGTATGAAGTGCATGTATATCCATAGATTTCAAGCAAATTAATAGGAAGGCCCTGGAACAGAGCCTCGATTTCAGATTTTTCACTTCCTGACAGGAAGTTTGCTGCAAAATGAGTTCTGTTTTACTCACAGATATAATTCAAACGGTTTTAGAAACTTGAGAGTGTTTTCTATCCAATAGTAATAATAATATGCATATTGTACGATCTAGAATAGAGTACGAGGCCGTTTAAATTGGGCACGATTTTTTCCCAAAGTGAAAATAGCGCCCCCCTATCCCAAAGAAGTTTTAATCCTTGTCATGTGAAGAGAAATAATGAAGAGAAATGATAGATAAAACGTATCGGTGCTCATCGGCCATTGGACATAAACGTTACACAACAAGTTGGAAATTGCAAATTCAACAATGATTGGTTTGGAAGGAATCGTAACAGTGGCTAACCGCAAGCGTTGCAACTGGGAAGTGGGGAATAAACAAGCTCAGACTGGTAAAATACGTTTTGAACGGTCATCCAACTCAGAATTGTAAATCTTTCTCTTTCTTTGATGGCTAAATTTACCCACGAAGGACCGCCGCGCCACCTTCCTGTTCAAGTGATCACAGCACAACAAGGTGAGTCCAAAAATGTATTGTATGTTGCTGCATAAATGATGTAAAATGCCAGGGAGATACGTATATTGTAGCTAAGAAAGTAATACTAAGTGTATGTTGTGTAGTAAGATGTTAGTAGCCCATGTGCCTCACCATAATTAAATGGTTTATTTTTACCTCTTAATTTACTGTTCTGACTCGGTGAGGCACATGTACCCTATAGCCTGTTTTTGAGAAATGCCATCATCTTATATTGTAAGAGCTTTCATTGTCTGCTCATATGCCTCCTTTCTTTATCCTATGGTTCTGATACTTTAAATACTTTAAGAGCAGCCCATGTTCTGGTTTCTGTCCCTGTAAATTTAAAGTGCTGAACACATAGTTATATTGACTACGTCTTAGCTCGCTCATTAATGTCTTAATCGAAATTACGGAATGCCCTTTATTCGCTCATCGTTCCCTTATGCCATAGTTTGTACATCTCAATTGTGAGTAAAAACCAAATTTGTTTAAGCAAGTCAGCCATATCAGCTATGTTTTTTAAAAAGGCAGTAAATGAGGCTGAATGAACAGTTTCTGTCACGATCCTTATAAGGAGTAGACCAAGATGCAGCGTGGTATGTTTCTATCTTTATTTTGGAATAGAAAACTTAAAAGAACAAAACGAACGAACGAAACGTGAAGCTATAATAATGCTCACAGGTAACTAAACATAGACAAGATCCCACAAAGCACAATGGGGAAATGGCTACCTAAATATGATCCCCAATCAGAGACAACGATAAACAGCTGCCTCTGATTGGGAACCATACTAGGCCAACATAGATAACCCACCCTAAATCACACCCCGACCTAACCAACATAGAGAATAAAAGCTATTCATGGTCAGGGCGTGACAGTTTCGCTGCCAGACAAGGCTCCGCTGATAGCCAGGTGGAGCGGTGGTAAGGTGTTGGGACTGCTGTTGAGACTCTGTGTTGGGAGAGCTGTCACACCCTGGCCTTAGTTATCTTTGTTTTCATTATTTATTTTAGTTAGGTCAGGGTGTGACATGGGGAATGTTTGTGTTTTGTCTCGTCTTGGGTGGTTAGATGGTAAAGGGGTGTTGGGTTTAGTGTATGGGTTTGTGTTCAGTGTATGTTTCTAGGTATGTCTATGGTTGCCTGAGTGGTTCTCAATCAGACACAGATGTCTTTCATTTGTCTCTGATTGGGAGACATATTTAAGGCAGCCATGGGCATCATGTGTTTGTGGGAAATTGTCTATGTTCTATGTTGCATGTGTGCACTTAGTTCAGTTTAGCTTCACGATCGTTTGTTTTGTTCATTTTGTAAGTGTTTGTTTTTTCCTTCATTAAAAGAAGATGTATATTTCACGCGCTGCGCCTTGGTCCTCTCTCTCTTATCAAGACGATTGTGACAACAGCGTTATGTAGGCCTTAACAGCCTTTCGCCGTTATAGTGCAATTAATGTATTGTTTAGTGTTGTGTTGTGTAGTGTAGTGGCTTTGCTGGCATGCATCTAAAAAAATATATATTTTTTGCCCCACCAAGATTTACATGCTAAAATCGCCACTGAGTGGGACTATAATTATTTTTCAACAGGGCAATGACCCAACACCACTCCAGGCTGTGTAAGGGCTATTTGACCAAGAAGGAGAGTGATGGAGTGCTGCATCAGATGGCCTGGCCTCCACAATCACGCGACCTAAACCCAATTGAGATGGTTTGGGATGAGTTGGACCAACTCCTTCACAGAGTGAAGATAAAGCAGCCAACAAGTGCTCAGAATATGTGGGAACTCCTTCAAGATTGTTAGAAAAGCATTCCTCATGAAGCTGGTTGAGAGAATGCCACGATTTTGCAAACCTGTCATCAACTCAAAGGGTGGCTACTTTGAAGAATCAAAAATATTATATATAACACTTTTTTGGTTACTACATGATTCCATGTGTTATTTCATAGTTTTGGTGGCTTCACTATTGTTCTACAATGTAGAAAATAGTAAAAATATAGAAAAACCCTTGAATGAGTAGGTGTGTCCAAACGTTTGACTGGTACTGTATTTTTCATATCAAAAGATTCACCCCACCCCCGAATCTCTACCTCCCACTATATTTATTGAAGATAAAAGATTGCAATAGGTATATTTATTCACTATTAGTACATCAACTACTGTGTATGCATATTCTATGATTTTTTTCAAGGTTTGAAGCCCACCCTTTCCTCCTCTCCTCTCCTCCCGCTCTCCTTTCCTCTGTTTATGTTAATGCTAAGCCCAGCCCGAGGCTGGGACCTAAAGCTCTTGTGCTTTCCATTGTAATTCATCTGATCCTGGGCCTGGGGATTTGGCAGGGCTCTGAACACAAAGCGCCACCGTGTCCGCCTTTGGATCTGACCTCAGCGCAGCGTTTACATCTGCTGAATATGCCTATGAGGCCCGGGGCCGACTCTACCTCTGCATACCATAAACACAGGGCTCCAAGGTGACCTTTACCTGACCTCAGTACAGCAGGTAGTGGATCTATATACTGTATTTCTAATGTATATGTTTTCACTTCCTTCTGTAGGCTGCTCCCCCCACCACTCTATATTTCTCTCTCTTTGTCTTTCTTTCTCTGATGTTTTTTTCCTCTTTCATTTGCACTATCTAGTATCTCTCTGTTTAACCTCCTCTAATCCTTCATCCCCGTTACTGAGTACTCTCACACTAGTGCAGTTGTTCAAGGCCTAAATTAACAAAGAAACTCTCTAGCTCTCACCCTTTGTGTCCATCTCTCTTTCCCCATCTCACTGTCTGTCTATCTGTCACTGCCTTTGTCTCTCACTCCTTCCCTCCCAGCTTCTCCCTCCTCCTCTTTCCAACCCGCATCTCTCTCTCTCTCTGTCTGTCAGCCAAATTTAGTGTGAATGGTGAAAAGGTGTGGAAGTCGGTGTAGAAGTCTCGATATTGCCTATTCCCATCTTGCCTCACCGTGGACAGGTCTCTGCCCAATGACCACAGGGACCAGCATGAGTCACAGACCGCCAGCCATATTCATTCTTTATACTTGTAGATTCCCCTGCAATCACTCTGACCAGCCGGCGCTACAGTATAAGGTGCCTTCCGGCAGGCTGTGGATGAAACGGTGTGAGGTTCTATTAATCAGCTACAGTCAAGAGAATCTAGGAAGTCTGCAAAGGCCACAGATACAGACACACCTATACACACACAGGCATTCAGGCATGCACACACAAGCATGCAGGCACACGTATTCACATAGATATGCACACACATACATACACACAAACTCACTCCCCCAGGCCTACAAAAACTTACCAACTAACATAAACATTCAACACACTTGTGCTACACACCAATTTCCAACATACCCGAACACAGACATGCACTAACACAGCGAACAAAGACATGCACTAACACAGTGAATACAGAAATGCACTAACACAGTGAACACAGACATGCACTAATACAGTGAACACAGACATGCACTAACACAGTGAACACATACATGCACTAACACAGCGAACAAAGACATGCACTATCAAAGCGAACACAGACATGCACAAACACAGTGAACACAGACATGCACTAACACAGTGAATGCAGACATGCACTAACACAGTGAACACAGAAATGCACTAACACAGTGAACACAGAAATGCACTAACACAGTGAACACAGACATGCACTAACACAGTGAACGCAGAAATGCACTAACACAGTGAATGCAGACATGCACTAACACAGTGAACACAGAAATGCACTAACACAGTGAACACAGAAATGCACTAACACAGTGAACACAGACATGCACTAGCACAGTGAACACAGAAATGCACTAACACAGTGAACACAGACATGCACTAACAAAGCGAACACAGACATACACTAACACAGTGAACACAGACATGCACTAACACAGTGAACACAGACATGCACTAACACAGTGAACACAGACATGCACAAACACAGTGAACACAGACATGCACTAACACAGTGAATACAGACATGCACTAACACAGTGAACACAGACATGCACAAACACAGTGAACACAGACATACACTAACACAGTCAACACAGAAATGCACTAACACAGTCAACACAGAAATGCACTAACAAAGCCACATAATTAGCAAGATAATGCAGTTGTAATTAAGGGTGCACCCGCGCTCAAAGAGCTAGCAGGCAGATGTTTCATTAGCGGTGGTAGGGCAGAGGAACTTAACAGATGCCTGGGGTCAGCAGTCAGCAGGCTAGGGAGATAGAGTCTAAGACAACGCAAAGTCTTGTTTGTCTTGTTCACAGAACAGATATGATCGGTTTAGTCACAAGTAAGGTGTTTAATCATAAATAAATTGAATATTGAATGCCGTTTGACAATATACGTACTTACACACATGAAGCACACCAGAATGCAGACGCAACACACACAGTGCATACACTCACGCACACGCAAGAAGCACACACACATACACGTACACTCCTCTCCACAAGCCACTTCTTCTCTCAGTGAATCCATGACCTTATTAAAGGAGAATTTAGGTTTGAGTTGAAAATGTGCGTTTTTATGGTCCCCAACAACGCTGTTAAATGTTTACTGCTCACTGAGCTCCCTAAAGCCAGACAAAGCTTTCCATATTTCAGCTGGGAGAGGAATAGAACAGCATCTGAGATAGAGAGAGAGAGATCATCCTTCAGAGAGCGAGACAGAGAGAGAGAGACAGAGAGAGAGATCATCCTTCAGAGAGAGATAGAGAGAGAGATTCAGAGAGAGCGAGACATAGAGAGAGATCATCATTCAGAGAGAGAGATTCAGAGAGAGAGAGAGAGAGCGAGAGAGAGATCATCCTTCAGAGAGAGAGACATAGAGAGAGATTCAGAGAGAGAGAGACAGAGAGAGATCATCCTTCAGAGAGAGAGAATCAGAGAGAGAGAGAGAGAGAAACAGAGAGAGCGAGATCATCCGACAGAGAGAGAGATTCAGAGAGAGAGACAGAGAGAGAGAGATCATCCTTTAGAGAGAGAGGAAGATCATCCCTCAGAGAGAGAGAGAGATCATCCTTCAGAGAGAAAGAGAGGGAGAGAGAATACGAGAGAGAGAGAGATCATCCTTCAGAGAGAAAGAGAGGGAGAGAGATTAAGAGAGAGAGAGAGAGATCATCCTTCAGAGAGGGAGATCATCCTTCAGGGAGGGAGAGAGATCATTCTTCACAGAGAGAGGGAGGAAGAGAGAGAGAGAGATCATCCTTCAGAGAGAGAGATCATCCTTCAGAGAGGGAGAGATATCCTTCAGCGAGAGAGGGAGATCATCCTTCAGAAAGAGAGGGAGAGAGAATGAATTAGAGGCTGTTTCAACTTTTAAAGGCACTTCATTTTAAGCATTCATGTGGAAAGAGAGAGAGAGAAAGCATTCTTCAGAGAGAGAGAAAGAGAGAGACAATAAGAGCCTGTTTAGACTTTTAAGGCACTTAGTTCGCCAGGCTAAACAGATGAGTATTACAAAAGAATGAGAGAAAGAACAATAGGATTTGTCCTGTCACCAACCTGAGAGACAGAGACGGTGGATAAACAACACCTAATTGATTTCTTCTCTCTCCTCTCCTCTACATTTTCTCATTACTTCTCCTCATTTGGTTCTCCTAAGTGTTGTTGTCAAGGTTATTGCTATTATGGCTCCTAACTATGTCTGTGTACCTGCCTCTGCCTCACCAGTATAGTCTAGTTCATCACTTGTATCACTATTTTTTGGTTTTCACAACATCTTTTATTCATTGCCAATAAAGCATAATGAAGTCGAAATTTAATTGATAGAGTGAGTGTATGTGAGAGAGAGAGAGAGGGAGGGAGAGAGAGAGAGCTAGATAGAGAGAGCTAGAGAGAGAAAGTGAGATGGAGGGAGAGAGAGATGCAGAGAGAGAGAGAGATCTGAGAGAGAGAGTGAGAGAGAGAGAGAGATGCAGAGAGAGATAGAGAGAGCTAGATAGAGAGAGCTTGAAAGAGAGAGAGATAGAGATGCAGAGAGAGAGAGAGATATCTGAGAGAGAGAGAGATAAAGAGATATCATGGGGGGAAACTTTGTGATGGAGAGAGATCAATAGACATCAGTAAACAAAAGAGATCTGATATGGTTGTATCTATTCTTCCAAGAGATTTAATAGATCAAACAAAATATTGTCATATCATCTAGATGGAGGGTTGGATCAATGGGCTCCTATTGGCTGTGTTAGGTTGTTGCCTGCAGTGCAGCAGTGGTTGGATACAGCATGCAAATACTCATCCTTCCTCACCTGTGTTGTGCTGAGTGAAAGGGATGTATCTGGGTTGAGCTTTGTTCTTCTGCTGGGAGATATAGAGCCCTCATGTCCTTGAGTACTGCACAGTTTCCTGGTTTACCCTGGCATATGTGGAAACTATGCCCGACTGAGCACATCAACCAACCTGTCCGTGGAAAATGGCGTCCCAACGGCAGGGGCATAGACAACAGAAGCAAGCTGTTCAGTCTGGCAGTAACAGCTTCCAAAAGAGTCTGATGCCCTCTCGCCAACCTCAGTCAGTGCTCCCCTTACCCACCCATGACCTCTCTGACATCTTGCCCGAAATCGCCCCTTTGCCCACACCTTCATTCTCACCCGGCATAGTCCTTTAGTGATTCATTTCCTCATCCAAACCCTCTCAAAGCCCCTTTACCTTATCTACCCGTCTCTGATGATAGTAGTACACATGGACATCAAACAGATGTTTCTAGTTTTCCCAGAGAAACTCACTGTATTTTAACTCCCCTATCCCACAGTACTGGTTGATATGGGCATTGAACCCACGACCTTGTTCATGCCCCAAAAGTTAGAGACATATACATCTTTATTTCCTTTCATTTCTACTCTCCTCCCCTCATTATCCCCATGTTCCTCTCACCCATTCCTCCTACTTTCCTTCCTCAGTTCATCCATTTGACATCCCTCCCGTATCAATTTGGTAGCCACTTACATCTCTCTCTCTCCTTATTTTAATGGATCTCTGGCCCTCTCATGTCTGGGAGACCTGCGTCAGCAACATACTTCAAACCCACTCTCACCTCTCTACCCAAAAAGCAGGGTCTTGCATATTTCCAAAATCTTTATCTGGCCTAACTCAAGGATAGAGGTTTTTAGTAAAGTTGTGCTTGTACCTTTCTCTTACATCATCCTCTACCTCTACCACCTCTACCTCTACCACCTCTACCTCTACCACCTCTACCTCTACCACCTCTACCTCTACCACCTCTACCTCTGCCACCTCTACCTCTACCACCTCTACCTCTACCACCTCTACCTCTACCACCTCTACCTCTGCCACCTCTACCTCTACCACCTCTACCTCTACCACCTCTACCTCTACCACCTCTACCTCTACCACCTCTACCTCTGCCACCTCTACCTCTACCTCTACCACCTCTACCTCTACCTCTACCACCTCTACCTCTACCTCTACCACCTCTACCTCTACCTCTACCACCTCTACCTCTACCACCTCTACCTCTACCACCTCTACCTCTACCACCTCTACCTCTGCCACCTCTACCTCTACCACCCCTACCTCTACCACCTCTACCTCTACCACCTCTACCTCAGCCACCTCTACCTCTACCACCTCTACCTCTACCACCTCTACCTCTACCACCTCTACCTCTACCACCTCTACCTCTGCCACCTCTACCTCAACCACCTCTACCTCTACCACCTCTACCTCTGCCACCTCTACCTCTGCCACCTCTACCTCTACCACCTCTACCTCTACCACCTCTACCTCTACCACCTCTACCTGTGCTACCTCTACCTCTACCTCTACCTCTACCACCTCTACCTCTACCACCTCTACCTCTACCACCTCTACCTCTACCACCTCTACCTCTGCCACCTCTACCTATACCACCTCTACCTCTACCACCTCTACCTCTACCTCTACCATCTCTACCTCTACCACCTCTACCTCTACCACCTCTACCTGTGCCACCTCTACCTCTACCACCTCTACCTCTACCACCTCTACCTCTACCACCTCTACCTCTACCACCTCTACCTCTACCACCTCTACCTCTGCCACCTCTACCTCTACCACCTCTACCTCTACCACCTCTACCTCTACCACCTCTACCTGTGCTATCTCTACCTCTACCTCTACCACCTCTACCTCTACCACCTCTACCTCTACCACCTCTACCTCTGCCACCTCTACCTCTGCCACCTCTACCTCTGCCTCTACCTCTACCACGTCTACCTCTACCACCTCTACCTCTACCTCTACCTCTGCCTCTACCTCTACCACCTCTACCTCTGCCACCTCTACCTCTACCTCTACCTCTACCACCTCTACCTCTACCACCTCTACCTCTACCTCTGCCTCTACCTCTACCACCTCTACCTCTGCCACCTCTACCTCTACCTCTACCTCTACCACCTCTACCTCTACCACCTCTACCTCTACCACCTCTACCTCTACCACCTCTACCTCTGCCACCTCTACCTCTGCCACCTCTACCTCTGCCACCTCTACCTGTGCTACCTCTACCTCTACCTCTACCTCTACCACCTCTACCTCTACCACCTCTACCTCTACCACCTCTACCTCTACCACCTCTACCTCTGCCACCTCTACCTCTACCACCTCTACCTCTACCACCTCTACCTCTACCACCTCTACCTCTGCTACCTCTACCTCTACCACCTCTACCTCTACCACCTCTACCTCTACCTCCTCTACCTCTACCACCTCTACCTCTGCCACCTCTACCTCTACCTCTACCACCTCTACCTCTACCTCTACCACCTCTACCTCTACCACCTCTACCTCTACCTCTACCACCTCTACCTCTACCTCTACCACCTCTACCTCTACCACCTCTACCTCTACCACCTCTACCTCTACCACCTCTACCTCTGCCACCTCTACCTCTACCACCTCTACCTCTACCACCTCTACCTCTACCACCTCTACCTCTGCCACCTCTACCTCTGCCACCTCTACCTCTACCACCTCTACCTCTACCACCTCTACCTCAACCACCTCTACCTCAACCACCTCTACCTCTACCACCTCTACCTCTGCCACCTCTACCTCTACCACCTCTACCTCTACCACCTCTACCTCTACCACCTCTACCTGTGCTACCTCTACCTCTACCTCTACCACCTCTACCTCTACCACCTCTACCTCTACCACCTCTACCTCTACCACCTCTACCTCTGCCACCTCTACCTCTACCACCTCTACCTCTACCACCTCTACCTCTACCACCTCTACCTCTACCACCTCTAACTCTACCACCTCTACCTGTGCTACCTCTACCTCTACCACCTCTACCTCTACCACCTCTACCTCTACCACCTCTACCTCTACCACCTCTACCTCTACCACCTCTACCTCTGCCACCTCTACCTCTACCACCTCTACCTCTACCACCTCTACCTCTACCACCTCTACCTGTGCTACCTCTACCTCCTCTACCTCTACCACCTCTACCTCTACCACCTCTACCTCTACCACCTCTACCTCTGCCACCTCTACCTCTGCCTCTACCTCTACCTCTGCCTCTACCTCTACCACCTCTACCTCTACCACCTCTACCTCTACCTCTACCTCTGCCTCTACCTCTACCACCTCTACCTCTGCCACCTCTACCTCTACCTCTACCTCTACCACCTCTACCTCTACCACCTCTACCTCTACCTCTGCCTCTACCTCTACCACCTCTACCTCTGCCACCTCTACCTCTACATCTACCTCTACCACCTCTACCTCTACCACCTCTACCTCTACCACCTCTACCTCTAACACCTCTACCTCTACCACCTCTACCTCTGCCACCTCTACCTCTGCCACCTCTACCTCTACCACCTCTACCTGTGCTACCTCTACCTCTTCCTCTACCTCTACCACCTCTACCTCTACCACCTCTACCTCTGCCACCTCTACCTCTGCCACCTCTACCTCTGCCACCTCTACCTCTGCCACCTCTACCTCTGCCACCTCTACCTCTGCTACCTCTACCTCTACCACCTCTACCTCTGCCACCTCTACCTCTGCCTCCTCTACCTCTACCACCTCTACCTCTGCCACCTCTACCTCTGCCACCTCTACCTCTACCACCTCTACATCTACCACCTCTACCTCTGCCACCTTTACCTCTACCACCTCTAGCTCTACCACCTCTACATCTACCACCTCTACCTCTGCCACCTCTACCTCTCCCACCTCTACCTCTGCCACCTCTACCTCTGCCACCTCTACCTCTGCCACCTCTACCTCTGCCACCTCTACCTCTACCACCTCTACCTCTACCTCTGCCACCTCTACCTCTACCACCTCTACCTCTGCCACCTCTACCTCTACCACCTCTACCTCTACCACCTCTACCTCTACCACCTCTACCTCTGCCACCTCTACCTCTACCACCTCTACCTCTGCCACCTCTACCTCTGCTACCTCTGCCACCTCTACCTCTGCCACCTCTACCTCTACCACCTCTACCTCTACCACCTCTACCTCTACCACCTCTACCTCTGCCACCTCTACCTCTGCTACCTCTACCACCTCTACCTCTGCCACCTCTACCTCTGCCACCTCTACCTCTACCACCTCTACCTCTACCACCTCTACCTCTACCACCTCTACCTCTGCCACTTCTACCTCTGCCACCTCTACCTCTACCACCTCTACCTCTACCACCTCTACCTCTGCCACCTCTACCTCTACCACCTCTACCTCTACCACCTCTACCTCTACCACCTCTACCTCTACCACCTCTACCTCTGCCACCTCTACCTCTACCACCTCTACCTCTACCACCTCTACCTCTACCACCTCTACCTGTGCTACCTCTACCTCTACCTCTACCTCTACCACCTCTACCTCTACCACCTCTACCTCTACCACCTCTACCTCTACCACCTCTACCTCTACCACCTCTACCTCTGCCACCTCTACCTCTGCCACCTCTACCTCTGCCTCTACCTCTACCACCTCTACCTCTACCACCTCTACCTCTACCTCTACCTCTGCCTCTACCTCTACCACCTCTACCTCT
>NW_026600420.1:170000-195000 GCF_029448725.1 Salvelinus fontinalis | reverse complement strand
CATTCTTCCCCTCTCTCTCTCTGTATTCCTCTTCATTCTTCCTCTCTCTCTCTGTATTCCTCTTCATTCTTCCCCCCTCTCTCTCTCTCTCTCTGTTGGGACAGGCAGTGAGATGAGTGGTCCATCTCTCCTCTCATCCTCTGATATCAGACAGAAGAGTTGATCAAAGTCTTCCCGCTGACTTTTGTTGAAATACCACAGTGTCTGCCCACCTCTGTGGACTATCTTAACTAGCACAACCCCATTAAAGTTTCATCCCTCTACCAGGGACATTGCGAGTGGGGATGTTGTTATTTAGTCTAGCTCTGAGGGGAGGGGATAGGTGTAAACACCCTCTGTATGGAGGAGACACGTGTAGGTCCATAGACACTCTTCTTCCTTTCCTATAGCCTTCTGCCATAACAATACCGTAGCGATGCCATCACAGGAGGTTCAGGGTTGTGTAGCTCTATGTGGCTCAAAGTGGCTTGATCTGCTCTCTGACAAATGCCTGGCCTCATCTAGAGGTCAAAGGTTTTCCAACATAGTGAAACTGTAAGACTCGGAGCCCTAATGGCGGTAATTTGTCTCTGTCATATTGGATGGGCATTGGATTCCTTCACAGAGGAGGAAGCCATTCCGGGCCATAGTTAAGGGCCATCCTTTATGCTGGGCCCCGGTCATACATCATGGGAGTAATCTCATAGAAAACACAGAGAGAATATAAAGAGAACCATCTGAAAACCTCAAGGCTAATGGTCCAGCGCTCCATAAGACTGCTTCTAATCAACGTTCCCTGGAATGAGGTGTGGGTGTGTGTGTGTGTGGGTGTGGGTGTGAGTGTGGGTGTTCTGATAGCAATGACAATTACCTATGTCAAGAAAGGGAGAAAAAAAGAGCCACACACATACACACACACACACACACACACAGCAATAGCCCTATAGCGGTGGTCCACGCCTCCCTACAGTAAGTATGATAAACGCAGGGAGATTATCAGTAGCTCCTTGACTGGGGGGAAAAGCCTCACATTTCATGTAAATGACATGCCATGCTGTCAGGAAGAAATGCTGTCAATCAATAACCCAGGACTCAGTCATTTGATTCTATTTCCCCAGTTTGACCTTCCCTGTCATCACTACACACACACACACACACACACACACACACACACAAACACCCACACACACACACACACGCACGCATGCATACACACACACACATTCATACATGCATTCACACATACGTATGAATACACACACATATGCACACGCATAGACACACACACACACACACACACACACACACACACACACACACACACACACACACACACACACACACACACACACACACACACACACACACACACACACACACACACACACACACACACACACACACACACAGCATGTGTGAATGTATTACAGTGTGGAGAGTGGTGGGAGCTCATCTTCATGGAGTAATACATGTATATCCTCTGTCAGCAGCAGTGAAGGACAGAAGTATTCGTTTCTATAACTATAACTAATATTGCTGCGAAACACACACACACACACACACACACACACACACACACACACACACCTCCAGCAAACGCATCAAAAATACCCCAACATGTCGCGAGTTCATCCCAAAAAGATACGTCCCCTTCACATCGAGGCAATATTCAGATCCTTCAGAATACTGACACAACCACACGGCCCTGAAATGAAACCCAGCTCCCTCACTGCTCCCTCCTAGTACACACTGCTCCCTCCTAGTACACACTGCTCCCTCCTAGTACACACTGCTCCCTCCTAGTACATACTGCTCCCTCCTAGTACATACTGCTCCCTCCTAGTACACACTGCTCCCTCCTAGTACATACTGCTCCCTCCTAGTACATACTGCTCCCTCCTAGTACACACTACTCCCCACTAGTACATACTGCTCCCCACTAGTACATACTGCTCCCTCCTAGTACATACTGCTCTCCACTAGTACATACTGCTCCCTCCTAGCTGGATGTATAATCCATGACCATAGCCTTTTCTAGCCAGTGTCCATGGAGCCATGCTCTCTGTCTTTACCTAGGAAAGGAATGGACTCATTTGTAACCGTGAACGAACTTGGTCGTCACACCTGGGGGATGACAACATTGCTGAGAGAGAGACAGAGGATTGTTATTTGTTTTTCCAAATAACATAAGATCCATCTCTAAGCATTGTAACCAGAGAGTTGAGCTGAGGTTATGGATTTCTCACATCCCTTTTCTCAATAACTACATTTTACAGGCATACGAACTGCATGTATGAAAACAGAAAAATAACACTAACCCGCTATACAAGTCCAGACCAGAATGAAAAAGAAACCAAGAGAATGGTGAGAGAAGAGAAAGAGAGAGATCTGAGAGTGAGAGAGAGGAATAGAGATTGTGTGAGTGAGAGAAATGAGGTATGGGAGGGAGGGAGGGAGGGAGGGAGGGAGGGAGGGAGAAAAAAAGAAGAGACAGGAAATTGATTTTGATCTCGTGGTTTTCCACCTGTATACGTTTTCTTTTTACCCAATGACTTCATGCACCAACTGTAGAATGAAATGTGTCCATTTTCTAACTATTGTGTCTCTAATGTCTGTAACAACACCTCTGATATGTCTGAAAATGTTTTCAGCCGCGTTTAAAAGTTAGAAGTTTACTGATTTGTGTTATTTTCTCTCATATGGTGGTATTGGCACGGCATTGAGAGGGTGTGTTTAAGGACATTCAATCTCTCCCTATCCCATTCTGCTGCTCCCACTTGCTTCAAGATGGCCACCATTGTTCCTGTACCCAAGAAAGCAAAGGTAACTGAACTAAATGACTATCGCCCCATAGCACTCACCTCTGTCACCATGAAGTGCTTTGAGAGACTAGTCAATGATCATATCACATCTACATTATCTGTCACCCTAGACCCACGTAAATTTGCTTACCGTCCCAAAAGATCCCCAGGTGGTGAAGGTAGGAAACAACACCTCCACGTCGCTGATCCTCAACACTGGGGCCCCACAAGTGTGTGAGCTCAGACCCCTTTTGTACTCCCTGTTCACCCATGACTGTGTGGTCAAGCACCCCTGTAACTCAATCATCAAGTTTTCTGACGACACAACAGTAGTAGGCTTGATTACCAACAATGATGAGACAGCCTACAGGGAGGAGATGAGGGCTCTAGGAGTGTGGTGCAAGGAAAATAACCTCTCACTCAATATCAACAAAACAAAGGAGGTGATTGTGGATTTCAGGAAACAGCAGAAGGATCACCCCCCTATCCACATTGACGGGACCGCAGTGGAGAAGGTGGAAAGCTTCAAGTTCCTCGGCGTATACATCACTGACAAACTGAAATGGTCAACCCAGAACAGACAGTGTGGTGAATAAGGCACAACAGCGCCTCTTCAACCTCAGGAGGCTGAATAAATTTGGCTTGGCACCTAAAACCCTCACAAACTGAGCTCAGCCCCCTCCTGTGTTCCCTGTTCACCCATGACTGCGTGGCCAAGCACGCCTCCAACTCAATCATCAATTTTGCAGACGACACAACTGTATTAGGCTTGATTACCAACAATGATGAGACAGCCTACAGGGAGGAGGTGAGAGCTCTAGGAGTGTGGTGCCAGGAAAATAACCTCCAACTCAACATCAACAAAACAAAGGCGAGGTCAGTATAGGTGCATCAAAGCTGGGACCGAGAGACTGAAAAACAGTTTCTATCTCAAGGCCATCAGACTGTTAAATAGCCATCACTAGCACATTAGAGGCTGCTGCCTATATACATAGACTTGAAATCCCTGGCCACTTTAATAAATGGAACACTAGTCACTTTAATAATGTTTACATATTTTGCATTAATCATGTCATAAGTGTATACTGTATTCAATTTGATTATATTCTATTCTACTGTATCTTAGTCTATGCTGCCCTGACATTGCTTGTCTATATAAACTCAGCAAAAAAAGAAACATACATTTTTCAGGACCCTGTCTTTGAAAGAGAATTCGGAAAAAATCCAAATAACTTCACAGATCTACATTTTAAAGGGTTTAAACACTGTTTCCCATGCTTGTTCAATGAACCATAAACAATTAATGAACATGCACCTGTGGAACGGTCGTTAAGACACTAACAGCTTACAGACGGTAGGCAATTAAGGTCACAGTTATGAAAACTTAGGACACTAAAGATGCTACTGACTCTCAAAAACACCAAAAGAAAGATGCCCATGGTCCCTGCTCATCTGTGTGAGCATGCCTTAGACATGCTGCAAGGAGGCGTGAGGACTGCAGATGTGGCCAGGGCAATAAATTGCAATGTCTGTACTGTGAGACGCCTAAGACAGCACTACAGTGAGACAGGACGGACAGCTGATCGTCCTCGCAGTGGCAAACCACGTGTAACAACACCTGCGCAGGATCGGTACATCCGAACATCACACCTGTGAGACAGGTACAGGATGGCAACAACAACTGCCTGAGTTATACAAGGAACGCACAATCCCTCCATCAGTGCTCAGACTGTCCGCAACAGGCTGAGAGAGGCTGGACTGAGGGCTTGTAGGCCTGTTGTAAGGCAGATCCTCACCAGATATCACCGGCAACAACGTCGCCAGACAGGACTGGCAAAAAATGCTCTTCACTGATGAGTTGCGGTTTTGTCTCACCAGGGGTGATGGTCGGATTCGCATTTGTTGTCGAAGGAATGCGCGTTACACCGAGGCCTGTACTCTGGAGCCGGATCGATTTGGAGGTGGAGGGTCCGTCATGGTCTGGGGCGGTGTGTCACAGCATCATCGGACTCAGCTTGTCATTGCAGGCAATCTCAACACTGTGCATTACAGGGAAGACATCCTCCTCCCTCATGTGATACCATTCCTGCAGGCTCATCCTAAAATGACCCTCCAGCATGACAATGTCACCAGCTATACTGCTCGTTCTGTGCGTGTTTTCCTGCAAGACAGGAATGTCAGTGTTCTGCCATGGCCAGCGAAGAGCTCGGATCTCGATCCCATTGAGCACGTCTGGGACCTGTTGGATCGGAGGGTAAGGGCTAGGGCCATTCCCCCCAGAAATGTCCGGGAACTTGCAGGTGCCTTGGTGGAAGAGTGGGGTAAAATCTCATAGCAAGAACTGTCAAAGCTGGTGCAGTCCACGAGGAGGAGATGCACTGCAGTACTTAATGCAGCTGGTGGACACACCAGATACTGACTGTCACTTTTGATTTTGACCCCCCCCCCCCCCTTTGTTCAGGGACACATTATTCCATTTCTGTTAGTCACATGTCTGTGGAACTTGTTCAGTTTATGTCTCAGTTGTTGAATCTTGTTATGTTCATACAAATATTTACACATGTTAAGTTTGCTGAAAATAAACGCAGTTGACAGTGTGACGACTTTTCTTTTTTTGCTGAGTCTATTTATATATTCTTAATTCCATTCCTTTACTTAGATTTGTGTGTATTAGGTATATGTTGTGAAATTGTTTGATATTACTTGTTAGATATTACTGCACTGTCGGAGCTAGAAACTCAAGCATATTGCTACACCCGCAATAACATCTGATTTGAAGGCAGCCCCCCACAATTTGTTAAATTTTATTTCACCTTTATTTAACCAGGTAGGCTAGTTGAGAACAAGTTCTAATTTACAACTGCGACCTGGCCTAGATAAAGCAAAGCAGTTCGACACATACAACAACACAGAGATACACATGGAATAAACAAACATACAATCAATAATACAGTAGAAAAAGTCTATACACAGTGTGTGCAAATGAGGTAGGATAAGAGAGGTAAGGCAATAAATAGGCCATGGTGGCGAAGTAATTACAATATAACAATTAAACGCTGGAATGGTAGATGTGCAGAAGATGCATGTGCAAGTAGAGATACTGAGGTGCAAAGGAGCAAGATAAATAAATAAATACAGTATGGGGATGAGGTAGTTGATGAGCTATTTACAGATGGCTATGTACAGGTGCAGTGATCTGTGATCTGCTCTGACAGCTGGTGCTTAAAGCTAGTGAGGTAGATATGAGTCTCCAGCTTCAGTGATTTTTGCAGTTCGTTGCAGTCATTGGCAGCAGAAAACTGGAAGGAAAGGCGGCCAAAGGACGAATTGGCTTTGGGGGTGACCAATGTGATATACCTGCTGGAGCGCGTGCTACGGGTGGGTGCTGCTATGGTGACCAGGGAGCTGAGATAAGGCGGGGCTTTACCTAGCAGAGACTTGTAGATGACCTGGAGCCAGTGGGTTTGCCGACGAGTATGAAGCGAGGGCCAGCCAACGAGAGCGTACAGGTCACAGTGGTGGGTAGTATATGGGGCTTTGGTGACAAAACGGATGGCACTGTGATAGTAAACTGGATGTAGTCTGAGTAGAGTGTTGGGGGCTATTTTGTAATTGACATCGCCGAAGTCGAGGATTGATAGGATAGTCAGTTTTACGAGGGTATGTTTGGCAGCATGAGTGAAGGTTGCTTTGTTGCGAAATAGGAAGCCGATAATAGATTTAATTTTGGATTGGAGATGCTTAATGTGAGTCTGGAAGGAGGGTTTACAGTCTAACCAGACACCTAGGTATTTGTAATTGTCCACATATTCTAAGTCAGAATCGTCCAGAGTAGTGATACTGGGCGGGCGGGCAGGTGCGGTCAGCGATCGGTTGAAGAGCATGCATTTAGTTTTACTTGCATTTAAGAGCAGTTGGAGGCCACGGAAGGAGAGTTGTATGGCATTGAAGCTCTTCTGGAGGTTAGTTAACCCAGTTTCCAAAGAAGGGCCGAAGGTATACAGAATGGTGTCGTCTGCGTAGAGGTGGATCAGAGAATCACCAGAGACCCATAGACTTTTCTGTTAATACGTCTACGATCTGTCTTGACTTTAAAAGCGACAGCTGCATTAGAATGGCTTTTCAGTTGACTGTAATATCATTATATCATATTTCATTCAACAGACAGCTTTTTCCATTGGTTTCAACATCATGAGTGTTTATTTAATTAGGTGACTCACTTGTTTCTTGTCCATAGTTTTCCAAAGACTGTAACATGAAACACCACCGTCCCAGTATAACACATCCATTGACATGCACGGTTGTGACATGCACGGTTGTGACATCACGCCTCGACACAGCAAAGGTAGCGTGCTTATCTCCAGCAAATATCCTGAGTGGAGGATTACACGCCTGGCTAAAAACACGCACGCACGCACGCACGCACGCACGCACGCACGCACGCACGCACGCACGCACACACACACACACACACACACACACACACACACACACACACACACACACACACACACACACACACACACACACACACACACACACACACAACACACACCACACACCACACACCACACACCACACACCACACACACACACACACACACAAACCTTACCCCTAAACAAATACACACCTTACACTCCCCTGCCTTCTCTTCGGCTTTCTCCCCTGTCTTCTCCCCTGCCTTTTCCTCTGCCCCCCCCCTGCATTCTCCCCTGCCCTTTCCTCAGCCCCCCCCCCGCCTACTCCCCTGCCTTTTCCTCTGCCCCCCCCCCTGCATTCTCTCCTGCCCTTTCCTCTGCCCCCCCCCCCCCTGCCTTCTCCCCTGCCCTTTCCTCTGCCCCCCCCCCCTGCCTTCTCCCCTGCCCTTTCCTCTGCCCCCCCCCCCTGCCTTCTCCCCTGCCCTTTCCTCTGCCCCCCCCCTGCCTTCTTCCCTGCATTCTCCTCTGCCATCCAGTACTATGTGTGTTTGTGTGTTGTGTGGTGCAGGGATAAACCACTCATGCGCTGTAACACTGCCACACAATACAAGCTGTAATTGAATGACGCTGGGCTGGAATAAAAAGATCCAGGGCTGTTGAACAGGCCTACCGACACCCACTCTAATCCAATTGTAAATCATACAAACACAAAACGCTCGCTGACTATTGTGCAACCGTACAAGCTTTCTCCCCTGCAAAAAGCTGTCCATTCTGTCTGCCTGCGACGGTGGAGAGAGGATAATCCCACAAGACTGCAATGAAGGGAGGGAGGGAGGGCAAGACATAGGAAAGAGGAGAGGGGTGGAGATAGAGAACTGCTAGGGACCTCTCCGTGTCTTCATGGGGGGTGTACAGTATAGAGAGTCAGGAATCTCTTCTGTAGATGTCAAAGGTGACTGGAACAGTATTTGTCATTGATTGAAATGGTAGTGCCTGTTTGTGTTTATGTGCATTTGCTAGCATGTGTGGATCTGTGTGCATGTCAATGTATGCATGTGTGGATCTGTGTGCATGTCAATGTATGCATGTGTGGATCTGTGTGCATGTCAATGTATGCATGTGTGGATCTGTGTGCATGTCAATGTATGCATGTGTGGATCTGTGTGCATGTCAATGTATGCATGTGTGGATCTGTGTGCATGTCAATGTATGCATGTGTGGATCTGTGTGCATGTCAATGTATGCATATGTGGATCTGTGTGTATGTCAGTGTATGCATGTGTGGATCTGTGTGCATGTCAATGTATGCATATGTGGATCTGTGTGTATGTCAGTGTATGCATGTGTGGATCTGTGTGCATGTCAATGTATGCATGTGTGGTCTATGAAATAGGGACATTTAATGGAGGGATTCATTTTGACCGGGCGAATAAAATGCAGTTATCTTAATAGGCACCTTATTCACTCAAAAGTCTAAGATTTAGTCATTGTATTATGCATAGAATGTCATTTAATCTCACACTATGCATAGATAGGAGATTCCTGTCAATGGATATATGACACATAACGATGTCATCTTTCAACGGTTGCATATCAATTAGGTTTTGAGTGATTGTAAACTCAGCATATATTATTTGGGGAACTAATCTTACGGCAGTGTGTCAAACACAGGAGGTTGGTGGCACCTTAATTGGGGAGGATGGGCTCGTGGTAATGACTGGAGCGGAATAAGTGGAACGGTATCAAATACATCAAACACATGGTTTCCATGGTTTCCAGGTGTGTGTGTTTGTGTGTGTGTGTGCTCAGCATGCCCAGCCAGTCAGTGAGTTAGACAGCAGACAGACACCGTTAACTACAGATCTCCAGGCTGCTTTGGTGTTCCAGTCTCTCTCTCTCCCACCTTTCCACTCTGCCCCTTAATCACAACCTGGCCTTGGTGCTACAATATTGACCCTCTTCATTCTTTGGTGGTGTATGTGTGTGTGTTTGGGGTTTGACCATTCGTCTCCCCTCTGTGTGTTGGTGAAGAGTCTTTCTTTCTTTCTCTCTCTGTTAGCATTCTGCGTGGCACCCTATCCACACAGCTTATCCATAACTCCAGCAGGTACGGGGACAAAACCTCCACTGCCAAATTAACCAGGCCAAGGGATCAATACCACTTTATTTCAGGGACAAACAATGGTGTCTCTCTCTCGTTCTCTCACTTTCTCTCTCTCTCTGCTTCTCTCTCTCTGCTTCTTTCTCATTATGGTACCATCAAAGCTTGTAAGAAAAACTAAAGCTCTCTCCTAATCTTGTTCACTCTTTCTTTTAGTCTCTCACCTCCTTTTTCTCCTCTCTCTCTCTCTCTCTCTCTTTCTTTCCTTCTCTCTCTCTCTCTGACACTCTCTCTTTCCTTCTCTCTCTCTCTCTTTCTCTCTCTTTCTTTCCTTCTCGCTTTCTCTGACACTCTCTCTCTTTCCTTCTCTCTCTCTCTCTTTCTCTCTCTTTCTTTCCTTCTCGCTTTCTCTGACACTCTCTCTCTTTCCTTCTCTCTCTCTCTCTTTCTCTCTCTTTCTTTCCTTCTCGCTTTCTCTGACACTCTCTCTCTTTCCTTCTCTCTCTCTCTCTTTCTCTCTCTTTCTTTCCTTCTCGCTTTCTCTGACACTCTCTCTCTTTCCTTCTCTCTCTCTCTCTTTCTCTCTCTTTCTTTCCTTCTCTCACTCATTTTTTGTCATTGAGCTGTTTTCTTCACACAGGCAGTTTGTATGCCAGTAAAATGTAGGGACAAATCCATAAGAGCAGCCTGTTCACCTCAGTTCAACTGTCTGGTTACAGTGTTTAGAGATGGATCTTATGTTATTTGGAATAGCATTGGACAATCCATTGAATGTATCAGATGAATGTAGAGTTGTATAGTTATGTACACCTGGGGTATCTATAGAAAGTTATGGATACATGGTCGCCCTCTCTCTATGTCTTTCTTTCTCTTTATCTCTGTATCTCATTCTCTTTCTCTGTTTCTCTCTCTCTCTGTATCGCTCAGTTTGAAGTTGAATGGATAGTCCCCCCCGTCTCTCCCTCTCTGTCTCTGTGTAGAACATAGGGTCTATTGGATGAGAGAGCAGAGAGGAGAGATAAGGATGATCCTGATCAGATCTCAGGGACACTCTCTCAGGGGAGAGCTACTGTGTAATTATAGACTGAATCCTACAGATATTGGCCTTTATCGGCCTTTGTAGACTCATGGTGGTGTGTGTGTGTGTGTGTGTGTGTGTGTGTGTGTGTGTGTGTGTGTGTGTGTGTGTGTGTGTGTGTGTGTGTGTGTGTGTGTGTCAGTGGTGGCTCCTCAGAGGAGGAAAGAGAGGACCATCCTTCTCAGTGAATTTCTATATTAGTATATTTCTAAACTATACTAAATACAGTATATTCACGTCACCAAATAATTGATTAAAGCACACTGTTTTGCAATGAAGATCAACAGTAGCCTCAACAGCACTCTGTAGGGTAGCACCATGGTGTAGCCAGAGGACAGCTAGTTTCTGTCCTCTTGGTACATTGACTTTAATACAAAACCTAGGAGGCTAATGGTTCTCACCCCCTTCCATAGACTTACACAGTAATTATGACAACTTCCGGAGGACGTCCTCCAACGTATCATAGCTCCTGCAGCATGAACTGACATGTCCACCCAATCAAAGGAACAGATAATTAATCTAGTACTGAAAGCATAAGCTACAGCTAGCTAGCACTGCAGTGCATAACATGTGGTGAGTTGTTGACTCAAAGAGAAAGACAATAGTTGAACAGTTTTGAACAAATGAATTTCTTCCAAAATGAAAGAGAAGCAAGAGTGAGAGAGAGAGATTTACTTTTCTTTTTTACACTTGCAGCTAACTAGGTTAGCCTGCTCAAACACCCGGCTCAAACAGAGAGGGATGCTATGTTAACTAGCTCCCTATGGCTATCCAACACTGGAACTCTTCCAAGTCAAGGTAACCTTTTGGTTTTATAAATGTATTGCCACCCGGTCTGCTCAACTGCTTGCTGACTGTACACTGTACTGCATGATTGTAGCAGATTTACTAACGCATTCTATTAGCGATGTTGACTGTGACGTTAGCTAATTTGATGACAACAATGTAGGCTTTGTGTAGAGGTTAGAGGTTAGGATATAAAGACTTGGCTTGGAAAGTTTTTTTTGCTGAAGTGTTGTACACTGAGTCCACAAGTGAAGGAAGAAGGTGAGAGGAGAGCAGCGTGTAGATACGAGAAGGAATTATACAACGAGCAAAGTGAACATGCTGTTTGTATGTGGCGGCTATGAAAGTGAACTGTGTTTGCGTGTGATCAGGGGTGTATTCATTGTGCCAATTCTGTTGAATAAAAAATTCTTAAATGGAAGCAAACTGAAAGAAACGGGGATAAACATACCTACATTTGTACAATAGAAATTCTCGTTTGCAACTGTTGGACTAATGAATACACCCTAGATCAGCTAGATGCAGGCAAGAGTGTACAAGGCAGTATTGAATCTGTCACTGTCTGTCACCTTGATTACTTGAATTTTTCTCTCTCATTTATAGGCTAGTTTGTTGCGACCTCGTGATGGGTAAAGGGAAATTGTAGTATTATGTAGTAGCCTAAACCTATCGTTGTTACATTGAACTATGCCATCCAATATTCTGTAATAGAAATAATAGTGTTTATGCAGATTCTAGAATATTCACATTAAAATATCTCTCTGTGTATCTCTCTCTCTGTCTCTCTGTATCTCTCTGTCTCTCTTTCTCACTCTCTCTCGCTCTCTCTGTATCTCTCTCTCTGTATCTCTCTCTCTTTCTCACTCTCGCTCTGTATCTCTCTGTTTCTCTCTCTCTCTTTATCTCTCTCTTACTCTTTCTTTCTTTCTCTCTCTCTCTCTCTCTCTCTCTCTCTCTCTCTCTCTCTGTGTATCTCTCTTTCTCTTTCTCTTTCTTTCTTTATCTTTCTCTCACTGTATCTCTCTCTCTTTCTCTCTCTGTGTATGTCTCTCTCTCTCTGTATCTCTCTCTCTCTTTCTCTCTCTCTCTCTTTCTCTCTCTTTGTATCTTTCTCAGAACTAAGAGAAATAAGGAGTCTGTAGCCTAACATGCTAGTGGATTGTGCAGGTCATTTCATTTTTCTCCCAGGAAGCACAGAGAGCCAAATTAAGTCAAGAGCATAATGTCCCACTTTTCCTTCAAACAGATCTAATTTCACAGGCTGTTTCACTGTTTGCTCAACCAAATCTGGCTTGAACAGGGACCAAGGCTCAGCTCAGTTTTGCAGTAGGAAAGTATAGACACACTAAATGTTTTAATACCTTTTTATTGGGCAAGCTCTGGGTTTCTGAGACCTTTTGAGACTATTGAGTCTGAGTAAGGCAGCATCAGCCGAACCAGAGCCGCCGAACCCACCGCTGGGTTTGATTGAGGCTACCTGCGTGGTCCCTGAGGAGAGAGCAGCAGTGGTGCTCGGCTGAGGATGCCTGGGCTCTTTCAGAGGTTAGGAGACTCAGGAGAGGTGAAGGTAGATAGTAGATGCATAATGAGATGTTATCCTGCTGCCGTCACCGTATACCCATGCCCCTGTAGTACACTTAAGGACACACACACACCCCCTAAGAAACACACTCAGAGTTACGCAGGGACCAACTTTCATAATTCATTGTATTTAATTAGCGTTTCTTAATACCGACGACGGAAACGCCACTTAAGCGACGGGGGAGAACAGGGGAGCTTATGTTCAATTCTGACAGAAGTTTGCATATTCTGCATATCCCGGCGCTCCGTAACTCACTCACTCATCCATAATGGAGGCACTCCCTGTGTCTGAGGGAAGCAGTGAAAAGTTGGGCTACCCCGCCGCATGATTTAATAGATGGTGACACGCTGTGGGTAAATTAAGGACACCGCCCCGCAAGGCTAGCTCCGCCGCCGCTGCCATGGTTACCTGGGACTAACTGTCATGAATGCTTAAAGGTGCATTAGGTAGGATTCTCTGTTGCTAATATCTAGCCTTCTAACTCACAAGGCTTAGGATCACTTAGAATCAATGTTTGTGAAGGAGGTTATTTTGGACCATGTCGGTGGGAGAGAGCAAAGATTGAAGATGAGTTAAAAGTTTATAAAAGTTGTTCTGTTCTTTATTGGTATGCTTACTAAAGTTAAGCATCAAATCCTGCAGTGTGTATCCAACATTAAATCCATACCTGTAGAGACTATCAATTCTACCTGGCATTTTGGCCTTTGAAAGAGAAGTATTTTTCCTCACTGATCTCAGAGAAGAAAAGAGGACAGGAAGGATCAACGTTTTTTTTCTCTTTCCCCCTCTCCACTCACAGATTGTTGATGAGTTGGCCTAGCAAGGTACAGTGCAATCAAATGCATCACTACATACCTCCGTTTGAAATCTCCTAAGAGAGGGGGAGAGAGAGGGATGGAGGGGAGTATGAAGGAAGGGGAGAAAGAAGGGGAAGAGTCTGGGGAAGATGAGGCCATGTGAATTGATCTGGACACAGAGCCTTGAAAGGCCAGAGTGGTCGCCCATGGAATGGCTGCCCGTCCCTAGAGTGAGCCACACCTTCACATGTACACCCCCCCCCCCCCCTCTTCTCTCTTCTCTTATCTTCTTCTCCTCTCTGGGTGTCTGAACTCAACCCAGGACACTGCTGGGCTAGCAGAGTGTGATGCCTACAAGTGTGCTCTGAGTGACCTGTGTGAGTATGTGTGGCTACTCTTCCTGGGGTTCAAATAGGAAAAAAATAATATGAATACATAATACTACAAAACACTACATAATAATACATAACACTACATCATCGCCTGGCTCAGTCTCACGCTTCAGAAACAGGAGATGGCTCCTGCCCTATAAGCCGTTCCTACATAATACAATACAAAATATATAAAAATGTCTGTGTCTCTTCACGCTCCTCGATGTTCCGTAAGGTGTTCTTTTATATGTTTTTATTGCTAGCTTGAGTTACCTGGGGTGGCAGAGAGTTCCATGTAGTCATGTCTATATTTAACACTGTGTTTCCCAGCCTCTGTTCTGGACCTGGGGACTGTGAAGACCTCACATTGCATGTCTTGTGTTGTACCGATGAGTGTCTGAACTGTGTGACAACTGCATGAACAGACAGTTTGGTACCTTCAACACATCAACACCTCACACAAAGACCAATAGTGATGCAGTCCATCTCTCCTCAACTCTGAGCCAGGAGAGATTGACAGGCAAGTTACTGACATTCGCCCTCCATGTACATCAAAATGCAATATGTGCTGCTCTGTTCTGGACCAACTGCAATTGAGCTACAGTACCAGTCAAAACTTTGGACACACCTACTCATTCCAGGGTTATCTTCATTTTTACTATTTTCTATGTTGTAGAATAATAATGAAGATATCAGAACTATGAAATAACACATATGGAATCATGTCGTAACCAAAAAGGTGTTAAACAAATCAAAATATATTTTATATTCTTCAAAGTAGCCACCCTTTTCCTTGATGACAGCTTTGCACACTCTTGGAATTCTCTCAAACAGCTTCACCTGGAATGATTTTCCAATAGTCTTAAAGGAGTTCCCACATATGCTGAGCACTTGTTGGCTGCTTTTCCTTCATTCTGACGGTCCAACTCATCCCAAACCATCTCAATTGGGTTGAGGTTGGGTGATTGTGGAGGCCAGGTCATCTGATGCAGCACTCCATCACTCTCCTTCTTGGTCAAATAGCCCTTACACAGCCTGAAGGTGAAAAATGAATGGAGGTGAAAAACAAAGTTATAGTCCCACTAAGCGCAAACCAGATGGGATGGCGTACGGCTGCAGAATGCTGTGGTAGCCATGCTGGTTTGAGTGTGCCTTGAATTCTAAATAGATCACAGACAGTGTCACCAGCAAGCACCCCCACACCATCACACCTTATCCTCCATGCTTCACGGTGGGAGCCACACATTATGTGTACCTGAACTGCATCTAAATACTAAGAAAACACATGTTGTTTTTCCCGCAGCTGAGCTAGCAGCCGGAGAATCTCTACCCTGAGCTGCTTGATGAGGATGCATCTGGGACAGATAAAGAATTCATGTTCATTCATCAGTTTCAGCTTATCTTTCTTCTCTTGGGTAAAGATCATCTAGCGCATTTGAGCCCAGACATAGACACAAATAACACCGGTGTTTTGACTCACTGTTAGCATTAGCTTTCTCTGTTTGCTCTGTTAGCATGATGGCTAACCGCTAACTATTGTTCTGTTTTACCTGGAATCAGTAACACAAACTAGCGGTCCCAGCCGAAAAAGATAAAGATAAAACATTTTCCGTAAAAACAGTTTAACTGTGTGTGTGTGTGTGTGTGTGTGTGTGTGTGTGTGTGTGTGTGCATCTATTTGTGCCGTGTGTGTGCACATGTGTACTGTTCTTTTTGCATCCATTTGTGCTGTGTTTGTGTGTGCGTGTGTGCGTGTATGTGTGTATGTGTGTGCATGCGCTTGTTTGGTAGAGAGCACACTTCGCTTATAAGAGACACTTATACAAAAATCAATGGGCCAGAAATATTCCCTTCACGCTTTACTCTTATAATATAATGTTTAGCACTGTCAGCACTGTATCTGTTACAATCCACTTGTTAAAGTCAACAGTCATGGAAGGAACAAGATACCCTCCGTCAGGCTTCACACTCTGAAAGCCCCTCTGTGAACAAACGAGTTCCCCGGGCCCGTTGACATTTCTCCAGACGCCCTTGGGGAGGTCATATCCCATAGTGGACAATCTCCCTTCAGTTGTCGTAGCGTGAGGCGCGCACACGCCGTGCGAATAAGGAATGTCTTCCCGATATACCAACCCATCAAGTTCACATCATTGAGATTTCACTTGCCTCTCACAGTGCATGCTTATGGCCGGCAGGGGGGCAATTCCAATGCATATTATAATTACCCATCAAAGATCCACCACCATATTTTACGGTAGGTATGGTGCTCCTTTCTGCATATGCATCTTTCTTTCGATGCCAACCCCACCACTGGCGCGGGTGGGAAAATAGCTCAATTTTCATGTCATCTGACCATAGAACTAGTTCCAAACCAAGAACCAACTCCAGACATTTACATTTATTGGATGAAATGAAAATAGAGCTCTGCAATGAACATTACATTTTTCAATCGGTAGGTAGGTCAGACAGGTAGACCCAGTCGGCCAGACAGGTAGGTCCGGTAGGTCAGACAGGTAGGTCCGGTTGGTCAGACAGGTGGCTAGGTCTGGCCGGCCATACAGGTAGGTCCGGTCGGCCAGACAGGTCTATGTAACTGTGTCCTGTTTATGCCATATTTCAAATGAGTTTTCCACTAGGATGCCATCGAACTCTTGTGACCGTTACTCCTTTGTCTCTAAAGTGTTCCACTGTTTTGTATTGTGAGTGAGGCACTCTGCAGACAGTCCAGCTTGCTGCCCTCTCTGTAGTGACAGGGAGCTTGCTGCCCTTTCTGTAGTGACAGGGAGCTTGCTGCCCTCTCTGTAGTGACAGGGAGCTTGCTGCCCTTTCTGTAGTGACAGGGAGCTTGCTGCCCTCTCTGTAGTGACAGGGAGCTTGCTGCCCTCTCTGTAGTGACAGGGAGCTTGCTGCCCTCTCTGTAGTGACAGGGAGCTTGCTGCCCTCTTTGTAGTGACAGGGAGCTTGCTGCCCTCTTTGTAGTGACAGGGAGCTTGCTGCCCTCTCTGTAGTGACAGGGAGCTTGCTGCCCTCTCTGTAGTGACAGGGAGCTTGGAGAAGTCTGTTGACTCTGTAACTTTCTAACTCCTGCAGTAGGCTCCCCTCCCCCACTGTACATAGCAGGGGGGGTCGTATACTGGCCATACACACCTGGCCACTGCAGGAGTTCAACATTCAGACAGTTTGTTTCTGAGAGTGGGCTGTGACATGGTGTGATAAAAGTCATCTGGCTGGGTGTTATCTTTTACTATATTGCATTTACATGACAGTAATGTTGTTTTCTAAAATTAGTCAACTGTAAAGTGTCAGGTTTTGGCCAGGACTGTTCAGGTTTTGGTCACTAGATGTCCCCATTGCACCTTTTTTGTACCTTTTGTTTTTCCTTGCTCTAATTATTGTTTGCACCTGTGCGTCGTTCCCTTGTTAGTATTTAAACCCTGTGTGTTCCTCAGTTCCTTGCTCAGTGTTTGTATGTTAGCACCCAGCCCCAGCCCAAGCCTTGTTCTGAACATATGATTCTCTTATTGGATTTTCCAGAGGCTCTCTGGTTTAGTTCTTGTGTATTTTTTGAGTAGTCTTTTGAGGTTTGTTTTTCCCTGCTGTTTTTACCACTTTGGAGTTTCTTTGTATTTTGGAGGATATCCATTTTGTGCTTCTTGGCTTTATGTTTGGACATTGTGGATTTAGATTCTTTGCCTGAAGATTTTGTTCTTTAATTAAACCACCATCTCTAGTACTGCTGTGTCTGCCTCATCTTCTGGGTTCTGACGATTATTAGTGACTGTTTCTCGCACCGGGTCCTGACAGTAAAGATGCTTCATGTTTTAAGTATCTTTCAGCAGTATTGATCCCTTTACATCCCTTAATTTTATTCCCCACAGATGATGATGAGGATGATGACGTTTGGGAGCCAAGCGCCCCCGCCACCGGTCAAGGTCTTCACCCCCCACTGCCAGATCCACAACACCCACTGCTGTCTCTACTGATGGTTCAGGCTCCACCACTCCACAAAGGCCCCAGTCCTCTTCCACTACCCCCACTGCAGGCCCTGGCTCTCTGCCGGTTCATCTAAAGGTGCGGGGGCAGGGGGGACACCTCAGCGTCAACAGAGAAGAGGGAGAAGAAGATGGTAGGGGCACTGGAAACAGCACTGGTCCCAGCACAACAGAGGGAGATGAACCTGAGGACAGATTGGTCATTGAAGAGCATGTGGAGCCAGTACCACCCAGGTTCAGATCCTGGGGACACTAGTTTCCAATAGCAACAAGTGTGGGGACAGAAAGCAGCAAAATGCACTGGAAACATGTCACCATGGGCAACAGGCTTTTGTACATTTCCCTGGTAATATACATGGGACTGAAATAGGTATCAAGACTAGTTGACTAGTGCAGCATCACCGCTCTACCGATTCAAGTTCCCTGCCTCCGTTATCAGGGGAAAGCGTTTCCTCTCCGTCAACCGTACGCTTCCTGAGGGACCCACAGAAGGATGAAGAGAATGAGGGGTCTTCAGGGTCTGATCGTCTCGCTGAGTCCAGACACGTTACATTTCTAATGTATATCTGTTGTCTATATTTTTCTTCTAAATAGATCTTCTTAATGTGGGACCGATACCTTTTAGGCTTATTCCGATGGGTAATAGCAGTGGAATTACACCATGCGGACACTTTGGAGAGGATGAAATGACTCTTGGATGTCCCCTGACACCACCACAATGTTTGAGAGAGATTAATATTGTAGAAATTGTGTTTTAATAGTGACCAATAACTTTTAGGCCTAATTTATGTAAATTAGGTAATTCCACTGCTATTCCACATTGAATATGCATAAAAGTTATTGGTCACTATAAAAGCACAATGTGTCCTATGTACTTAAGACACTTTGAGAGGTTGAGAGGACACCTGACAGCCCTCACTAAAGAGTGTACAGTTCAGGCTGTAGCAATCCCATTATCCCCCAGAGGTTTCTGACTTGTTGTGGAAGCCTTCTGAAGCCAAAGCGAAGGCCCCATACACCATCAACAACAGAGCGGCAGAGATCCACCAGATAAGGCAGGAGTTGAGAACAGTTCAAGGAGGCGAGTGAGGAAGAAAGAGCAGCCTTGTCAGAGCTACGTATCATCCTCAGGACCTTGCAGAGAGCCGAGGGGTATAGAAGGCACTGGAAAGAGGGGGCTGTCTTTTTAGCAAATTCCTTTGGATTCACCTAAAGGCTGGTGGGGCAGATAGACAGTGGCCACCTTACCTGCTCCAAAGATGAGATCGACAACCATCTCCGCACCCGGTACAGCTGTAGATATATTTATAAGGCTGAAAGATCTTTGTACCTCCCAGGTCAGCCCTCATTCCCTTCACCTTCTGCAGAGCCTCATCCATAGTCTTCAGGCTGTACTCCTCACGCTTACTGACGTCCAGAGTTCCTGGGAGGGAGGGCGGAGAGAGAGGAGAGACTGGTCCTATCAGGCTGGCCAACTGGTACTATCTGGCCGACTGGACCTATCTGGCAGGCAGAATGTTCCTATCTGGCAGGCCGACTGTTCCTTTCTGTCAGGCCGAATGTTCTCATCTGGCCAGCCGACTAGTCCTTTCAGGCCGGTCGACTGGTCCGGCAGACCGGTCTTATCTGGGAACAGCTTGTGACACTCCGCGCGGTTAGACTCAGCCCGCTCCTTCGACTGGCCCAATCCGCCATTCTAGAGCATCTCTGTGCAGATCTGATAGGAGGATGGGAGAGAGAAAGGTATTATAGGTCAATTATGTAATCAATGTTTTTTTTGCCATTTTTGCATTTCTGCTCTGGAGTTCGGTATTTATATTGAAATAGTCAAATAATGTCGAAGTAAAAAATAATATAACAAAAAAAAGGATTCATTATACAAACTGAGGTATTAAATATGATATGAAGCATCTGGTCATTCGTTAGCGATGTACATTAACAACCCAACCCACTTGACTAGAACAGCAAAACTGAGAAACTAACATTAGCTTTTCACAGATTCACCAAACCAAGTCACACAAAGACATAACATGCAGACAGGCGTACCGTGATGCTTCTGTTGCTGAATGATTGGTCTACAGTGGTGTGAATGATTGGTCTACAGCGGTGTGAATGAATGGTCTACAGCGGTGTGAATGATTGGTCTACAGCGGTGTGAATGATTGGTCTACAGCGGTGTGAATGATTGGTCTACAGCGGTGTGAATGATTGGTCTACAGCGGTGTGAATGATTGGTCTACAGCGGTGTGAATGATTGGTCTACAGCGGTGTGAATGATTGGTCTACAACGGTGTGAATGATTGGTCTACAGCGGTGTGAATGATTGGTCTACAGCGGTGTGAATGATTGGTCTACAGCGGTGTGAATGATTGGTCTACAGCGGTGTGAAGGATTGGTCTACAGCGGTGTGAATGATTGGTCTACAGCGGTGTGAATGATTGGTCTACAGCGGTGTGAATGATTGGTCTACAGCGGTGTGAATGATTGGTCTACAGCGGTGTGAATGATTGGTCTACAGCGGTGTGAATGATTGGTCTACAGCGGTGTGAATGATTGGTCTACAGCGGTGTGAATGATTGGTCTACAGCGTTGTGAATGATTGGTCTACAGCGGTGTGAATGATTGGTCTACAACGGTGTGAATGATTGGTCTACAGCGGTGTGAATGATTGGTCTACAGCGGTGTGAATGATTGGTCTACAGCGGTGGCCACTCTTTGGTTTCTGTTGAAGAGTCCAGACACATCATCATTTTGCCCACTGCAGGAAAGAAAAGAGAGTGATGATGGAGAGAGTGTCACACCTGAGAAATGATTTATTGTATTTTGTATTTAACCTTTATTTAACTAGGCAAGTCAGTTAAGAACAAATTCCTATTTACAATGACGGCCTACCAGAAGGCAAAACGCCTCTTGCGGGGACGGGGACTGAGATTAAACATTTAAAATACATATAGATACCAAATTAAAGCTACACTCGTTGTGAATCCAGACAACATGTCAGATTTCAAAAAGGCTTTTCGGCGAAAGCATAAGATGCTTTTATCTGATGATAGCACAACAGTAAACAAAGAGAGTGTAGCATATTTCAACCCTGCAGGCGCAACACAAAACGCAGAAATAAAATATAAATCATGCCTTACCTTTGACAAGCTTCTTTTGTTGGCTCTCCAATATGTCCCATAAACATCACAAATGGTCCTTTTGTTCGACTAATTACGTCCATATATATCCAAATTGTCCATTTATTTGGCGCGTTTGATCCAGAAAAAAACAGCTTCCAATTTGCTCAACGTCACGACAAAATATCTCAAAAATTACCTCTAAACTTTGCCAAAACATTTCAAACTACTGTTGTAATACAACTTTAGGTATTTTTAAACGTTAATGATCGATCAAATTGAAGACGGGTCTATCTGTTTTCAATACAGGAGCACAACAAACTAACGCTACTTTTCTAGTCTTGCGCAACTCTCAAACAGTACACATAACGTTACACTGATTCCACATGGCCGTACTTCTTCATTGCACAAAGGAATAACCTCAACCAATTTCCAACGACTGGTGACATCCAGTGGAAGCGGTAGGAACTGCAAACGGGTTGATTAGAAATCTAGTATCCCAATGAAAACTCATTGAACAGACAGTGACCTAAAAAAAAACACCTGAATGGTTAGTCCTCGGGGTTTTGCCTGTTACATAAGTTCTGTTTTACTCACATACATGATTCAAACAGTTTTAGAAACGTCAGAGTGTTTTCTATCCAAATCTACTAATAATATGCATATCTTATATTCTGGGGATGAGTAGAAGGAAGTTGAAATTGGGCACACTATTTATCCAAAAGTGAAAATGCTGCCCCCTATGCTAGAGAAGTTAATAAGCACAATGTCTTGAGTAAAAGACAAATTTGATTTATACCAAAACATCACACAACTGATCATATTTACACCCTACACACCCTGATAGATAAACATGTCCAGCAAAATAATACGCTTGCTTTATCGACTTCCAAAAAGCATTTGATTCTATTTGGCATGCAGGACTGTTCTACAAAGTTATTGAAAGTGGTGTAGGGGGTAAAACATATGACATAATTAAATTAATGTATACTGGCAATACGTGCAGAATCAAAATTGTCAAGAAAAGAACAGAATTCTTTAACCAGGGGCGGGGCCTTCGTCAGGGTTGTAATCTGAGCCCTGCACTCTTCAATATTTACATCAACGAATTGGCCACTATTCTAGAAAAATCCTCAGCCCCTGGTGTTAGTCTCCACAATTCAGAGGTTAAATGCCTACTCTTCGCAGATGACCTATGCCTGCTGTCACCCACAGCACATGGCCTACGGCAGAGCCTGGACCTGCTAGAGCAGTACTGCTAGACCTGGGCCCTGGCAGTAAACCCCAAAAAGACTAAAATAAAGATTTTCCAGAGAAGATCCAGATCTCAGGGAATTAGACCAAAGTTCTCATTTGGTACAAAATATATAGAGTACTGCACACACTACAATTACTTATGTCACGTTCTGACCTTAGTTCCTTTTTTATGTCTTTATTTTAGTTTGGTCAGAGCGTGAGTTGGGGTGGGCATTCTATGTTGTTTTTCTATGTTTTGTTCTGTTGTTCTATTTCTATGTGCCTAGTATGGTTCTCAATCAGAGGCAAGTGTCAGTTGTTGTCTCTGATTGGGAGCCATATTTAGGTAGCCTGTTTTCCTTTGTGTTTTGTGGGTGGTTGTTTCCTGTGTCTGTACCATACGGGACTGTTTCGATTTTAGTTTGTTCATTCACTTTGTTATTTTGTATTTTTGTAGTGTTCAGTTTTATATATTAAAATGGACACTTACCACGCTGCACATTGGTCCGATATCTCTTATTCCTCGTCAGAAGAAGAGGAAAGTCGTTACAACTTAGGTTTAAAAATAAGCTCAACTGGACACCTTAATGAGGCAGTGAATGAACTGAGAGAGAAAGCATGCAGGGCATTCTACGCCATTAAAAAGCAAATTCAAATTGGAAAACCTATTAAAATTTGGCTAAAACTAATTGAATATGTAATTGAACCAAATGCACTTTATGGCAGCGAGGTGTGGGGTCCACTTGCAAAACAAGATTTCATCAAATGGGACAAACACCCCATTGAAGCCCTGCATGCAGAGTTCTGTAAGATTATCCTACATGTCCAGAGGAAAACTACAAACAATGCATGCAGGGCAGAATTAGGCCAATATCCACTAAATAAAAACTTAAAAAAGAGGAATTAAGTTTTGGAAACATCTAAAATACCGTGACCCCCTCTCATTTCACTACCAAGCCCTGCAATGCCAAGAGCTGAGCAAAGAAAAGAGACCCCTCATCCAGCTGATCCTGGGGCTGAGTTCACAAACCTGTTCTACTAACACACTGAAGCCTCAGGACCAGAACATCCAATCAATCAGGATAAACCAAATTACAACACAGTCAAAACAAAACTATATTGCTTATTGGGAAACACAAGCACAAACACAAAGCAAAATGCAATGCTATCTGGCCCTAAATCGACAGTACACTGTGGCTAAATATTTGACCATGGTTACTGATCAAAACCTTTACAAAGTACAGGCTCAGTGAGCACAGCCTTGCCATTGAGAAGGGTAGACACAGGAAAACCTGGCTCCCTGTAGAGGAAAGGCTGTGCAACCATTGCACAACAGCAGAACCTGAGACGGAGCTGCATTTCCTGACAAAATGTCAAAAATATAAAACAATTAGAGAGTGTCATTTCCCCAAATTTGAAACCCTTATTCAACGTTTCAAAGACCTCTCTGATGAGAGTAGACTACCAGTCCTGTTGGGGGAGGACGCAGAGAGCTGTGGGTTGGCAGCGCATTACATTGCTGCCTGCCATAAGTTGAGGGACAGTGTCTGACAAACCAATCAACCTGCACATGTACTCTACTGTATGTTTATTGTTATTGTTGAATGTATGGTTATTTTGACACTTGGTTATTGTTGTTACTGTTGTCCCGTAGACAATTTTGATCCTCATTTGTATTTTTTTTGTTGTAAATGTCCAAAATAAGCTTTGGCAATATGTACATTGTTACGTCATGCCAATAAAGCAAATTAGAGAGAGAGAGAGAGAGGAGAGAGAGAGAGAGAGAGAGAGAGAGAGAGAGAGAGGAGAGAGAGAGAGAGAGAGGAGAGAGAGAGAGAGAGAGAGAGAGAGAGAGAGAGAGAGAGAGAGAGAGAGAGAGAGAGAGAGAGAGAGAGAGAGAGAGAGAGAGAGAGAGAGAGAGAGAGAGAGAGAGAGAGAGAGAGAGAGAGAGAGAGAGAGAGAGAGAGAGAGAGAGAGAGAGAGAGAGAGAGAGAGAGGGCAGGCAGGCAGGCAGGCAGGCAGGCAGACAGACAGACAGGCAGACAGACAGACAGACAGACAGACAGACAGACAGACAGACAGACAGACAGACAGACCATTTTCTCACTCATTCGTTTGTTCCCTTGGTGATCTGAGTCACAAGATTGACAGGACATGGTGCCGTATCAGGAATGTATTCATTTTACACAGAGGTGTGTGTGTTTGTCGAAAGAGAGAGAGCGCTACCAAGGTACTATTGACTAGGAAAGTGCTTTATATTAATAATAGGAGAGAATCCTGAGGAACACTTTTACTTTCATTTTTATTCTCACCACCTGAGACCTCAAATACTGAGTGCTTCCAAGTGTTTGTGTGTGTGTATGTGTGTGTGTATGACCGTGTGTGAGCTGAACGTGTGTGTGTATATATGTGTGTGTGTGTATGACCGTGTGTGTATGACCGTGTGTGAGCTGAACGTGTGTGTGTATGACCGTGTGTGAGCTGAACGTGTATGTGTGTGTGTATGACCGTGTGTGAGCTGAACGTGTGTGTGTATATATGTGTGTGTGTGTGTATGACCGTGTGTGTGTATGACCGTGTGTGAGCTGAACGTGTGTGTGTATGACCGTGTGTGAGCTGAACGTGTATGTGTGTGTGTATGACCGTGTGTGAGCTGAACGTGTGTGTGTATGACCGTGTGTGAGCTGAACGTGTGTGTGTATGTGTGTGTGTATGACCGTGTGTGAGCTGAACGTGTGT